>NC_048896.1:93070960-93104833 GCF_011077185.1 Oxyura jamaicensis | reverse complement strand
TTCTTTCTTTCTTTCTTTCTTTCTTTCTTTCTTTCTTTCTTTCTTTTTCTCTCTCTCTCTCTCTCTTTCTCTCTCTCTTTCTCTTTTTCTCTCTCTTTCTCTCTTTCTTTTGTATTTCGTCCAAAAACTGTTTGTTGAGTCATTCCTCAGAGCTGTATTTCTTATTGCCCCTTTTGTCTTTCCTTTGCAGCTGCTGGTTTGTGCCAAAAGGTCTTTTCCTCTTCCTCAGCTCATTCGTTTTCCAGTTTGTTTTCATCTTTATTCTTATTGTCTCTTTTAGTGAATTTTCTCTAGTGTAATCCAAATTCTTGAGTAATTTTGTATCATGGATAGCATTAGATATACTGCAGTTACTCATTCCAAAACCCCATTATGACTCCTGTACTAAATATTGATTCTTATACATTATAAACTTCTATGTTCCTAGGATTACTGCTCATTGGCATAATTCACAGTAACACCTACAAGATCAATTCGGGAGATTCACGCCATCCTTCTTTTTCTTTTCCTTCTCATGGCTTAGCAAACAATATTTCAACACACTCTAAATTCACCAGATAGTTTTCAGGAGAAATAAATGACCTGTGCATGGATCTGAGGTGAAAGTTTTAGAACAGGAAAAGCTTGTGTGGGCTAGGATGACTGGCAAGCTGCCTTCTGGGGACAGATTTACTAACAAAAATGAAGAAACTCTTTTTGTTGCAAGGGATTATCTGCTGGAATCGAACATGGGGAAGGAGGAGAGATGCTCTTATATTTGAAAGCTTTGATAGGTATAAAGCAATTTTTAAATAGCCTCTCAGAAATCAATCAAAGATGTAACTTTGGCTGTATCTGTGCTCCAACAAAAAGAGGAGGATTAAACATGCTGATTTTCAAGAGGGAAGTACCTTCCTTAGACTTTTCTAAGGGCTGTCCTGTGGCTTCAAAGCTTCTGTAACATGCTTTGTGAGCCCTGGCCAGCAGCATTAATGATTTTCTCCATGCCCAGGCATGACCTACTGTCACAAGAACGTACTTACACTTGCAGTAAAGTGTAAAATACTTGCAGTAGTGCAACTTTCAGAAACACTTTTCCCCTTACATCTTTGGAGTGTGCCACTTGGGTACTAGCAAATTAGCACAAAATTCATATAACTTTCCCAGGACCATCCTGACCACAAGAAGGTTTGTACTTGGTTTTCTAGCCTCTTCAACTACATCATCGCTTGGTAACAGTATGATCCATAATCTAACTAAGCCCTTAAATGGTCCTTCTAAGGTTACTGGGTCTTCAAGCATGCCTATACATTTAACTTGAAGTGCACCAGCAAGTCTTTCTGAAACCCATGAACCAGACATCCTCCTGCATGAAATCTACCTTAAACCTCATTTGTGCTTAGGGAGTGTAGTCAGTAAATAACTTCACTAGCTGAGCATGGTTTGAATAAGCATTTTTCTTAGACTCTGGATAACTATAGTAGGGAATAGTAGCAACATTACTGGGAAGACATAGACTTTTATTTTAAAAGAGCAGGCAGTTGTAATTCACAGGTGTTTCTGAACCAAGAAAATGAACAAGTCTTGTTGAAGATAGTGGGCACAATTATGACCAGTAAGGCCTGGTCATTTCAAACACCAACAGGAATTTTTTTAGGTAGTTGTCCTAAGGCCAAAGAAACAAAGCTCGTTAATAAAAAACATTCACCTTAAATAAGTGATGTATACCTATTATCCCCAAAGGGTGTATTTCATTAGTCTTAAAACTAATGATTGCTCAAGTATAAAGAAGCTACTGTCTGCACATAAGTGCTTCACCTGTATGTGAAATTCTTCATCCAGCCAGGATCTCTTCTAGAAATACACAAACTTACATCAATGTAAAATATTGCATTTACTAACTGCAGTTTTTAGATAAACTTCCCTTTGATGCATGAGTTCATATAATGTCTCTGAAAGAAGTATACAAATTTACAGCAATGCAATTTGTCCCATCTTCTCTGCCCACGTGAATTATCTAGGAAAAGGGGAGAAATCAGGGTGAACACTCATGAACCAGCCTGTATCCATGTGTCTGTACTATTACTTTCAGCATTCAGGTGCATTTTTTTATTTTTTATTTTTTATATTTTTTTATGCTGCTTAATTTTAGAAACCTGGGCAAGTATGTGAAACACTAATAATGCATCAGATTTGAAAGGACCAGTCAAAATGCTAACAAAACAATGAAACATCAAGGGTCCTTGGAATCCTATTTTGCAATTAATGAGCTGTTGTTTCCATTCACTACAAGTCTCCTGTAGAGCTTTTTCTTTTTGTGACAAAAGCACTGCTGACATCAGAAGAGACAGATCAACCCCCTGAAGTCAGTTTATCTCCATCCTCCCCACAACAGTTCTGTTGCTACAGAATAAAAACTAGAAGGTCAAATAGCTATAGGTGTCCACCTAACTTCCACAGACCCTTTTCTTATTGCATCATTAAAAGAGGGTGGCCATTAGTGTTGATGAAAGAAGTGGATCTGCACCCTTTACTGGGAAAATCTATGCTCTGAAAAATGAAAAAGGCCAAGGCTATTATTTAATGATAAGATCCATTCAGTCTTGTGGTGTGGGCTTTCAGCAGTTCTCCAGCAAAGGAAACTTTATCAGGCACCTGGAATATATTGTCCCCAGGGACTTTAAGATAAGAAAAACCTTCTCAGCTTCACATTCAGCCATGGTGTGATTTGAAGGGTGATAACATTTCTCCAGCTGACTGTGAGAATCATTCACTTTTTATTCAGCCATATCTCCAAGCCCCCTTGATCAAGGGTCCTTTTCTTTTCCACCAGGCAGCATTGTGTTAAATGTTCCTGATTTCTTTACATTTCTCTCTTCAGTACTGTTATCTCTAACTTAGACTATCCCAGTGTTCAAACATAGGGTCCTTATTTTACCTTTGTAGGAAGAGAAATGGTGGAAAACAATTCTGTGTTGGGTATTTAATGTATTTCTGGGAGCTATGTATTGCTAATTTAAAAAAGAAACTTATCCTTTATGAAAAGGTAAAAAAAAAAAAAAAAGAAAAAAAAAAAGTCAAAACAAGAGGGAAGCTGCAATTTTTCAACACTTGATGTAAAACCCTCCGCTTCACTCCTTTCCTTGCCTTTTGTTGTTAATGATGTTTCTAATTGTTAATTGCTCTCATCAGTTTCATCTCCAAAAATCTCACTTGAAGTTACTCCTATGATTTGAGAAAAACAAATCAGGTTTTTTAGGACTGCGGTGTGTGTTGAATGAATCACGGAATTGTCACTTCAAAAGCCTTTTGTAGCATTTCATGTTTAAACACAGAGACCATTTCAATAGCATCCCAGAATATTTTAATAAACAAGTTGATTTATTCTTGATAGCAAGTTTAATTCCTGCTAGAGAACAGCTAAATTCAGAAAATTTTTTTAAAGCTTCATTTTGAGGCTACACCCTGAAATCTACAAGGATGTGGAAGCCTTCAAGCCTCTCCAAGAAGCACCCAGCTTCAGAGCAGGAATGGGACAGCTTGCAGGAGCTGCAGAGTGAGGTAATTATGCACCTGACTGCTCAGTCTTGGCAGATGATGCTGAGTTGCCCTTCTAAGACAGACTGAAGTTCACAGTTACATGCTTTTGGAGGAGGCGAACAAAATACCTACATCAACCTTTCAAACAAAGTGTTTTTCACACACTGCAAACTGTTAAGGTGTTTATGCATAGTGCTGCTAAGGTTTAATTTCAGAAGGAATAATGCTGAGGAAGACTGATCATTTCCCTGTGTTCAGGAAAAATCCATTACCAAAGTTTATGGAAGGACTGATTTAAAATCTCATCTCAAAACATGACTGACTATAGTGTGCACTTGCCAGTATGTCCAATTTATCAGTTATTTATTTGCCTTTGCCTAGAAATACTGCATAGGGCATACTGAAAACCAGATTGAAAATTAATGTCTTAAGAAACCTGTGTTTACAACTCTTTTCTCTAACACTACTTTGCTTATTCAAATAAACAGAAACTTAATTTATCATGAGCTCTGTAGAAGCAAAAGAAAATTGTATATTTTTATGTTTTCCAATTCTGTATCACTGACAGCATATTAGAAAACAATATTTATTTGCAGTGGCCAGTCCCTACATTTGTACATTGTTCAGTGTATACTTGTCTTTACCCATAATAGAGGATCCTTGGGTCAAATAGGTCCCTGAAACAGAGTTTAAGAACCTGCCGACAAGAACAACTGAACAATCTCATTCAGAGGACAATGAAGTATCACTGAATAAAAGCACTGACATAGAGTTATTCTCATTATAATGTATATCTCCTAAAAACTCAGAAAACACCATGTGAAGACACAGCATTAAAGCTGTGAGGCTGATGCAGAGCAATTTCATTTCAGCATAGAGTTCAACATAAGGAGTGAATTTTTGCCCAGTCTGCACCAAGACTGGTCACTTCTGTACTTCCAGTTCCTCCTGTCTACAACACAGGGTTTTCACATTACCACAATAGCCCTTTTCTCAACAGTTCTATGCATGTGGTGACAATTGTTTCAAGTGACATTAAGGCCTTCTCTAAGTCATTATTATCCAAGCAAGAACCACCATGCTGAAACTATAGTGCACATTTTGCCCTCTGAGAAACCTTTTCTACACTCGGATACTGCCTCAGAGAACAATGACCCAGTAAAAAATGTGACAGATACACAACTGCCAAAATGTGATGGACAGATGTTAATGACATAGATTTCCTGTCCACCCTTAAATATAATTCCACCACAAGGTTGTCTATTTCATTAAAAACATAATAAAAAAAAATCTCAAAAATTCTTATTCTCCAAAGATTGAGGATCATGCCTAAGAATCCCATTTCCTGTTTGTTGCTATCAGTGTATTGAACTGTGCAGAGTTTTCCTCCAGCCTTGGATCAGAGGCCACCAGCTAGGATGTCTGATTGCACAATGTATTTGGTCACAGTTCACAAAGCATCCCTACTGGAGAGATCCCAAATGCCCTCAGAAAAATCTGCTTCCAGTTTCCTATCATTTTATTTAAAGCATCCTGCCTGTGAATTTGCTGTCAGTATAAAAGCATTTCATGCAGTGACCCAAAGTCATGGCTGGGAATTGGCCTCACATCAACTTGTTTTCGCATTGGCCAGTTGTCAGTGGCTCAATTAACGGCAGATTCCACACTTACTAGACAACACTGGCAGTGTCAAGAAAAATTGAGTGAGAAAAATGAATTATCATCAGATCTCAGAGACAAATTCTTCTTAGTGAAAGCATCTCACGTTGCTTCCTTCCACAACATGCTGGTTCTGTAGACAGAAGGCTTCCTTTGGTGCTGTTGGTATTTTCACTTTCCTTCCTAAACGCTTGCCTCACTCGCTTGACATAAGGAATATTCTGGGCATCAACCATGCCACTATACAGGGCTTGTACACAGTAACTGCAGTCATGGGATAGCCTGAAAAAGCATTACACTTTCTTATTACACTATTATAAGATGCAAATGGAGAAGGAAATTGGAAAAAAAAAAGTTTGCTTTTAAAGTTAAATCCTCAAACACTGGTAAACATTGAGAAGACTCTTTCTATATGACATCTTTCTATGTGATGTTAATGCACAGAATAAGAAATACTACTTGGAAGAAGCTTCTGGAGTTCTCCAGTCCCAGGTAAAGTTCATCAGGGGGGCATGAATGCACATTGGCAGTGGAAGGAGGTTGCTGGTGTTTTGTCTGCTGCTACAAGAAGACTAGTTACAGCAAAACTTAATCGAGATAGACGGCTTTCTTTGCAAGGATAATAAACAAGACCTGTGCTTGGTGAGATAGGTGCATAAAATGTAGAGCTTGATACTGTCCCTGCCAGCCAGTCTGCCATCACCTCAAATGCCTTGTCACAATGGCGTTGATTTTTCTGGTTTATAATTGAATTAGGAACCTGTCTGGGAAAGTTGCAAAAGATTGTACCTTAAAGTTGGATATGACCCAGCTGTTGGATAGTAAATGAATAGCCCTGGGGCTTCTTTCTGATTCTGTAATTCTTCAGTTGCTGAATCCAGGCTCCAAACTGATTAGGAAAAAAAATAAATCATAAATGATTTTACAGAGGAAGAAGGGAGTTTGAAGTGTTGCTATTGTTGGTGTTCAATGTGACAATCAAGAGTGTAAAGTGAACAACACTTCCAAGAAAACATATCAGTATAGGAAGTCAAACATCCCCCAGATCAATTGAATTTTCTTATCTTGTCCAGTCTTGCCTATAAGAGCATTGCACTGAGTTCTACATATGATTTTTTTTTCTTGATCTTCTAGACACAAAAGAGATAAAGACTATATTTCATATCCCTTACTGTGCTACGTGATATATTATTGTCACAGCTCCAGGACTCATAATACAAGTATCTTTGTGGAATGCTCATATCCTCACTTCATTTTTTCTACCAGTCAAATCTTGCTGCACACTTACAGGCCTTTGCTATATCCCTGAAGTAGGAAGGTGCCTTGCAAGTAAAGGTGAGATTCCACTGAATATAAACCAGTGCATTAGCAGAGAGAATCAACTTGTTATATAGGAAAGCTTTAACTATTGAGGGCATCATATTTATTCTACAGTTAAACAGAATTCAGATTCCCTCTACCAATTTTAGGACATTTACTTCAAATTTATACTCATGCACTTGGGACTATAATCTGGCACAATGTTTTCATGTGAAGTCTCCCCAGTACAGTGCTCATTTTCAGAAACAGTCACACTAAAAATCATTTTCTGGCAGAAACCAAGATTGAATTGAAATATAATCAAGTAGGATGATTATGATTAGGGAAAATCATACATTTGGAAAAAATCATACCTTTAGAATAAAGTAATTCTCCTTTAGCATGGGGAAAAGATGACACCTCCCATGGAAAATAATTAAGTTTCCTGTGAAGGTTTTCTTACTTTGCTTGTTCTGTGAATATTGGATAGATGAGAAATAATTTTATACATCCAAAGTGAATACCACAATAGGAGCAGAGAAACTAGGTATGGAAAAAATTATTCTAGCTTTATTCAGACTTTGATCTGGATTATTTACTGAATTGCTGTACATTGACCTTGAAAACTATTAAAATGGTGAAAACTTCTTTCAAAAAAACTTGTATGTAATTGAGCTTTATGAATGATCCTTCCTTAACCATCACTATACCACAATGATACTGAGCCAGCAGCATGCTGGAAGCAAATCACCCTTTGCTTTCTCTGTCAGCCTGAAGAAATAAGTCATACTTGCTACAGCTGTGAGCAATGATGGGCTCACTGGCAACCTCAGGCCCTTCAACCATGCATTAGAGACCATTCATCTATAAACACCACATCTAAAGCAGCAAGAGCCACAAACTGGTTACTTTTTCTACCAGGTTTACATGTGTCTTTCTCAACATGTTCTGAGGAATGGAGAACTACTTTTATTTTATTTTATTTTATTTTATTTTATTTTATTTTATTTTATTTTATATTTTCATATCCAAGAAGAAGGACTATTGGCAAAGTTGTTGGAGAAAATATTAATTGTCATACAACAATTTCTATACTAAAACTCTGAATTAGTGTGTATAATTTTGACAATTTAATCTGAAAAAAAGGTTATATAAAAACCTCACTGAGGAGGGTTACCTACAACTGAAGAAACTCTCTAATGAGGATTCTGTTGTTGTTGTTGCATTATTATTTTGCACACTTTCTTGGAATGTCCTTTTACTTTCGAATTAGGAAACCACACACACAAAACAGAAGTAAAGTAGCAGTAATTTTCCAGTGAGTAAGAGGAAACACGTTAAGAAAACAGATTTATAGCAGCTTGTTAACCCTCCAGCTTCAAGGCTCAGGACTAATTTTAGCTATGAGAGGTAAAGAGATTTCTTGCACCTTCCTTTACCAATGCTCAAGCCTGATTGCTAAATTACAAGCCTAGGAATCTGTACATTGTTACTGGGTGTGAAGATTGCCAGCTTCATTGCTGCTTATCAATACTGATGACCATTTTACATCTCTCCATCATACTTCATCTTTACTCCTAAGGAAGAGGGTTAAAAAAACAAATACACTGGATGGTTGCTAAGCAGATTGACAATACAGATCTTTGATAAGATTTTCAGCATGCCAACTACTTACCGTTATTACATACTCTTGGAAAAAGTCATGTTATTGGGTGACAAAATCTCCCAATCTCTCTCTCCATATGTCTCTGCTGGGCTAGAAGAAGTGCTGAGGAGCAGGTTGGAGTAGTTAAGGCAGATGAGTAAGTAAGGTAGATGTAAGTAAGATGACAATGACAAGTAAGGAAGATGATAAGTTCAGACTACTTTACTATACTAATCTCAGACATAGTTTTCTATTCACATACATTGTGTTTATTTTTATTGCATCACATTTAAATATGGTATTTGTGACAAATGCATTAAAAAAAATATTCCACAATACATCTAAGCAATTTCTTAAGTTGGGTTAACCTGTCATCATGGAGGAATGTAAAATTCCATGTAGTTGGCTTACCTGTAATGGAGAACCTTTGTTTTTTCATTTTAATTGATTATTCAACAATGAATGGAGGTCAACTATTTTTCTGCTTCTGTCCTGACTTCTCATAAATGCACTTTGTGTCTAGCATTGCAGGTGGTAGCATAGTAGACAAGTCATCCTGCTTTACTGAATGAGTTTAAGAATCCTTGCAGGAGAAGCAAGCTGGCATCTCTTCAAGGAAATACATTTCTGAGACAGCAGTGAGTGGTTATCTTGCCTAAGGGATTTTGGCCAGAAAGGAGCATCTGCTGTGAGAACTTGCCTTGGAAAAGCTGTTGAAATAAGCCACGTGAGAAAGCTCGCGCTTCAGCATGCAAAAGCACAGTGGCATGGAAGGGATCAGTGGAAAGGGACAGGGGAGCACAAGGTCAGGGAATGGATACCCTGTGCCATTTGAATATGGTTCCAGTTCCACACAAGACCCTTGTTTATCATTTCCTGTTGGTTAACTCAATGCCTTCATAAATGCCTAACTAATAGAAAACATCCGGCTCAGAGATTTTAGGCCATGTGAAAGTTGATGTAGGTAATAGGATGACAGTTTTCTCTTTAGAATTAGCTCTGTCCCAATCTACTTTCAACTACTTTTAATGGCTAAGGAACCAGAAGATTAGAAGAACAAGGCTGACCATGCTTTTGAGAATCCTGTGAGAAGCTGCCAGCTGCACAAGTAGGTGCTGATGAGTTACCTTCAGTGCCGGATCAACAGGTGTTAGAAAGGGAGCATGGTGTCTTGGTGATAACAGTAAAATATCTGGTTGTTAGTCAAGAATGAAGGAACTAACTCAGACCTGAATATTACTAGATTGGCATAGTAGACAGATGGGCTTCAGGAGAATAGAAGGCAAAAGGTATTATAATCAAGGCACCACGCAGCATCCTCACCAAAATTTCCATCAATGACTTTGAGCCTGGATCATTCTGTTTTCCAGCCCCTTAAGTTTCACTGCAAAGGGATCAGCTATAGATTGTGGCTCAAGGAGGGAAAACACAACTGTAAACTTGTCCTTTGTATTCTCTTCCTGTGAAAATATTTTGTTGTGATCTTTCATTAAAGACCTGGTTACATGGCACTGGGAGATATTTTCAGAGTCAATGTTTATGAGCTATAGTCCAAGCTGTAGTCTTGTCACCAGCAGCCAAATTTCTAAAACAATGTTTTATTAAAAATTTTCTTCATATCTGCTTCTCTCTAATTTCCTTATTGTAAAACCAGAGATGTTGACTGGGTTTACTGAGAACTATAATTTGGCCCATAGTCTACCAGAATTTCTTTTGAGATCTTTTAAGGTGAATTTCATTCCCTATTTTATGGGAGAATACATGCTTATGCTTGCATTTGGCCACCTCCTCCATAGCCTCATTTTGCAGTCCTCTCTGTGAACCCTGCACCATTGGCTGGGTATGCAACAGCCTGCATGTGCTTTAATTCCTATGCCCAACTCTATTTGCCTTAATGACAGCTAGTGATACTGTAGTCAAGCTGAATTGGGATGCCTTTTGTCCTTTAAAATGGTAGCTGTGAACATTTCCTTTGTGGTTAGTTTCTATTAATTTTTTGGTACTGCTATAAAATCCACTTGGTGTCTGGGACACATTCTCTCCTACCAGCCTATTTAAATTGAGCTGATTCAAGACCCCAAACTCTACTATCCCCATTCTCATCAAAATTTGCTTTGTAGTTGTAAAGGCTTGTTTACAATCCTCTCCTGTACTATTCCCCATTAATGCAGTGTGTTTCTTTCTGGCACGATGTTCCATATTTTGCCAGTTGATTAAGGGAGAGGAAGGGAGCTCTGTAAATATTGCAGCTGTTCTTGGAGCAGCAACCACTGAGTGCTCAGTCCCAGAGGATGGGGAAGGGCTCCGATGCCTTTCAGTGAACCACAGTTCCCGCACATTCCAGCTGTCAAGGCAGCCATTGGCCCCTCGAACCAGCTCTCAACTGAATGTTTTTAATCATCCCCCTGAGCCCTTTTCAACAGCACTTGAGTTGTCCCAGGAAGCCTCAATTACACTCTTTGCAAAATAAATTATTAGTGGGTTTGTTAGTTGTTTGTTGTTGTGTGTGTGGGAACAGTTTACAAAGACAGTGCTGGGTACTTTTCCTTTGGGAGCCACTGGAAAAGAAAGTTTAGAAAATTCATTTGCAAAATGAGTGTTTTGGATCCCAGAAGAGCAAACATTTGGTTATATTGCAGGATATTTTTGTTACTTCAGATAACTGAACAAACACACTGCTCCTGAAACCTCTTTGCCATCTGCTTGGAGGTGACTGTAAGACGACTTTTGCTGTTTTCTTTTAACAAAAAGTCATCTTACAGTCTCATGACTCAGCAGCATGCAACTCAAATACAATATGCATACCTCATCAGGCCAGTCAGTCATGTGGAGAGGATGGTCATGAAGAAGCCTAAAACCTAGGATGACTTATGGACCCAGTTGTTGTCCCCAAGGGCAGCCAGTCTGCAGTTTATACTTGGACCCCAGCAGTGTCAGGACCTGTCAAGAAAAGTCTCTTGATTAGGCATCTTCTACTGAATCTGTCCTCATGGTGATGCTGGGCAAATCACATAGGGTACTATGTCCATAGGCATGACATGTTACAGGCCTTGGAGGTGTAATAAGAAGCAGAGCCTGCTCCAAATTTCCCTCAGAAAGCACACACAAATCACTTAAGAGCTGTTTCACCATGGATTTTTGGCCAACAAATGATTTGATCTAGAAGCAGTCTTAGTGCCACTCGCTCACAAAACAGCTCCTAGGATCTTTTTACACATGATCTCCGTGTTTACATCCAAGTACTTCCTGGCATGTCCTGCAGAAGGGATTATAAGCCTATAGGACTCAAATTCATTTACAAAATATCCTCCCTGGAAGTTGATTTAGGTATGCTCACACTGTATGTGCTCTTTATGTATCTTCCATCATTGACTTCTATGATTTTGTACAGCAGAAAGGAGCCAGCAGGTACTTGGAAAAATATTTATTTATTTTTTCCTCCTGAAGTAGGTGACAGTTGTAAACTCCAGACAGGCTCTACCACCACTACAACAGCAACTATATCACAACAGTAGAAGATACCTCAGTAGGATGAAATGAGTCTGAGTGCTTCCATGAAAACAAATTTACCTATAAGCTCAATTTCAACAGACAGTGACATATAAGATGAATGAAAAAACAACTTCTTCCCTCCCCCCCAAAAAAGTACTTTTGAATTTCCAGTGCTATAGCATCACACCTTGAAAGCCATCCCTATTAAGCCAACTGCTGATTTCCTCTCAATCACATAGGTGGTTACTTTGCATTCATTTATGGAGCCTATTACTATTACAAAAAAAACATAGCAATTGTTGTAAGAGAAATCCAGATTACTGTTTGTTTTTGTTTGTTTGTTTGTTTACAAAACAGTAATCTGGGCTTCTTTTTCTATTTACTTTTTTGTTTATTTTTTTTTTAACTGTTTTTCCTTCTACCCAATCCAAAGGAGACATGAGAACAAAGTTCAAGTTCACAGTAGGAAGGAGGAAAAAAAAAAGCAATGATGATAATCAAAATTGCTGAAGAATCATAATTTATTTGTATCAGTTTGTTTTGTTTGGCAGGATGCATCACCTTTATTTAGGCTTTCTGAATATTGACAAACTGACACGTTCTATCACTCAAACTTAAAAAAATGTCTATAAATAAGTCTTTCATGGGTCATTTTCCAATTTTTGATACTTGTTATTCTATAGCCTATTGCAACCACATTTGGAAAGGCATGAACTGCAGAGAAATACATCAGTGCCACGCTGCCTTTTCCCCATGATATATAACCCTAGCAGAGGGCAAGTGGCTCAGTCCACACCCTAGGTCCCGCAGATTGATGCTAGTACAAGGAGATCAATATCATCTACCCATTTAAGCCTATGTGGAATTTTGTATTATGTCTCAAAATAAACAGAATGAAATAAAGCTATCAAAATTCTAAAACAGCACTAAAGAACAGGATTTTTTTTTCTTACTATAGTATTATATATTTTGTTCTGCATTGTTAATATTTCTGTGTGTCACATGCAACAAGGAAGAAGCATTTTCAATTTTATCGTTGACTGTTCCCAGCTGAGGAACATGTCAGACACAATATAGCTTTGCAATTACACAAGACTTTAAAAGATACTGACAGAGGTTTTGAGATTTTGGCATTCTGTATCAATAAGAAAACAAATGCACGACAGTTTCCCATTGAGACAAAACATTACCAGAACAGGACAGAATATTTTTACTCTGCCTATATTCTATGCCATGAACCCCACTCTATTGTTAAATATTTTTTCACCTTTGCTGAATTTTCCAGTAGTATGCTGACCAATATATAAACAGATGTAGTTAGAAATCACCTTCATCTTTTTTTCTTGTGGAATTGTATAAAAGACTCATCTCTCTAGTAATAACATTTTTCCTGCAGTGCCCATGAGTACAAAATAAAAAAACATAAACCTTTAGGGTCCTACACGCAAAGGCACAGGGGAAATCCAGGACCATCCAGTGTAGCACCTCTATAGCTCCTGGCAAGTCAGAATCTTCCAAAACTACTGGTGCTAAGATCTTTTCCTGTGTACAGTTTTATGCTCTTAGTCAATCTGGGTGTATGAAACCCACCTAAGGCTTCTCTCTTAAAGGCATATCTCAGATTAGCTCTTGCATTTTCCACTTTAATCTTAAATAGCTCCAGGTTTCCAAAGACACTTTCCTGTATTGTTAACATAAAATTTGTCTGTTATTTGCATCAATAAAAACATGTGAAGAGTTTAGGGGTAGCAGCAAAAGACTAACTTCTTGGTCAAGAAGTTTTTGGTACTGAAAGAATATTTTGAGAAGTAGCAGAATGTATCTTCAGTTATAAATACAAGTAACCTTGACACTCCAGAGGGTGTTATTCATATTTTCTGAAGGCAGAGCATTACTAGAAGTTTAATTTCAGGAAACAGCAACTTGAATTCAGAGGGACAATATTAACCTGAAATAATTATTAAGTTGTTGACTTCACTAAGCTGGAAGAGATGATAACATGTTGCCTTGAGTAAGAGTGCAGTTAATTAGTAGACAACCCCATCTTTCTCACAAGCCTAGAAGTAGTCACTGTAAGATGGCAATGCAACGTGAAGAACTGAAAAAAATAAAAACAAACAGAACAATCAAAATGATTTAGGATGTATTTATTGGAGGGCCCACATATTGGTTCTGATAAACCAGACTTTTGGGCAAATATTTACTGATTAGATAATTCTGACAGGAAGAATCAAAGAATGTGGGCCACTGCTTCCCATCAAGGTAATTTTAATACTGTAGGCATAGTGATATAAAAGACTTAGCTAGTCTCCTCAAAAAGTTTCATATTCTTTTGTGAAAAGATGAATAAATAAATAAACAAATCAGGGATCACATATGGGAAAATGGTCCAGATATTATTATTTTTAATCTTTGGGTGAAACAATAGTGCATCTTACATGCGTATGCTGAAAGATAAGGATATTCTGCATTTCCAGGTTTTTACTCCACGCTTCTCCCTGTATTTCTAACCTGGACACATTCAACTTTCCACTGGATCATATACAGTTAATGTGTTCAGCTATTATTTTTCCCAATATTTTTCACATTTCCTACCACTACTCACTTTGCCTTGCTCATCCCTGATGTGTGATCTGGCTCGTGCTTCTACTCTGAGGACAATTCTTCAGGGTCATCACACCCCTAGTCTGAATCCAGTTATAAATGGGATAGCGATCCCCAAACACTAATACTAAAAATGCACAAGAGAGAAAAACAGTCAGTTCTGCTCTTAAATGTAACATCATTTTCATGCTGACATTCTTTTTGTATCAAAATGTGAATTGGCCTATTTCGTTCAACACAAATATCCATTCCTACTCATTGCTGTACTTAATTGCATTACAAATTCAATATACATAAACGTGGATGTAATTTTATTTGGTGTACAGACATGTCTTCTGAACAGTGGAATTAATGAATGAGTTAGTACAAGCTGAAGCACTAGCTTTTATACAACCAGTTACTTACTTGAGTGGATCTACTAATTTATGCCATTTGAAAATTTGGCCTGGTGAGCAACTTCATTTTTAGATACAGTTGCCAATCAATGCAAGAATATTACCCCAAATCCTTTATTTGGATATACTTTTTTCTCTCTGCTTGTATCAGCTTTTTAATCTTTCACACCTTTCTTACAAAGGGAGGATAATTAGAAGAATTTCTAGTTTACTTTGACTGCTGTTTCAAGTACTGCTGGAAGAAGGAATAATGATCTTCCTCTAAATAAAAAAATATTTCCTAATAATAAATCTATAACAACATCATTAAGAAATGCACATGGATGTGTCCTTTGATTCTGAGTGCTTATATATTTGCCAATCCCACCCTGCACTGGCACCACAGACACAAAGTTTAATGTGATTTTGAACCAGAGCCTATTGTTCTTTCCTGCTATTATCTCATCTTTTTCTTTTCTCTGCCCTCAATGAATAATGTAGGATTACCTCCATAATCAGTCTACTTCACTTGCAGTCCTGTTTCAGAATTCTTCACAGGGAGCTGAATGTCTTTCTTTCCTAGCAGTGTCAGAGGTGAACAAGAAGGCTTTGTACTAAACATGCTGCTGACGAACCTGTACTTCTAACTGAAATTGTTCTCTATCATCATCTCTTATGAAGCCTTGCTACTACTCTAGGAGGACACTAATCGAACTAACCTCTGCTCTACTAGACATTTTCTTTTCCTTTCTCTCCCTCCCTTTCACATTTTTTTCACTTTTTTTTTTTTTTTTAAAGGAAAAGCAACAAGATTCTTTTTTTTTTTTTTTTGGTTACTGAGAAGTTTTTAGTTTGGAAATGAGGTTGGGACTCATTGGAAATGAGGGTAGGACTACATGTGTTTGAGCATTAAGCACTGTCCACAGATCTTTTGTATTTGAAAGGAAACAGCAAAGGACATCTATTGTGAAGCAGTTTCTACACATTGGTGTTGTTGGATAACCTATGTCGTAAAGTGCTTATTGTCTGGGACTACACATGACCTACTAAAGGGATAAACCAATGGGAAACAAACAAATCTACATGTGGCAAAATCATTATCATGGTCCTCAAGGCCAACATCTAAATGCTGTCTCTCCAAATAATGCATGAGGGACACTTCAGGCATGCCCAGTTCTTTGCGCTTTGTGGTTTCCCAAACTGCATGGAGCCCATGGCTGTAGGCACACCAAGGCCCAATGCCTGGCCCATGGCAGCCAGGAATCCAAAGGCTGCTCTGATGGACTGGAGGTCTTCTGAGTTTTACAAATAAAGTTTTAGATTCTCAGCAGCCTTTATGCAATGATGCAATGGACACAGAACACTGAAAATACATCAACTTTGAGCCTGCAGTGGCCACACTGGTAGGTATTATTTGGAGTAACCTCACAGCTCTCTATCTCCTCACCAGTTAGCACCTGAATGTCTTTCTAAATTGGAGATGGCACAGGAAGACATGAAAGTCTTGAAAGGTGCTGCTACAAACACCTTCTAAGGGATAATAAATGGGTGCTTAGTTCTGGCTAGTCATGCTGCTGTAGAAATATGAATTAATTCAATGTCCTCAGAGAAGTACAGCTCTTGCAGGACTGTGAGACCATGTTTGAAGTGCTGAACACCTGTGGTTATCTGCACTCGGGCAAAAATTCATTATTGTAGACAAAGGAGCCAAAAGAAGTTGGTTTGTAAAGGATGAGGGTCCTATCACATGCCTTTTTATTTTTATATCCAGGAGGAAGTTAAAGCAATTTACACTTCCTCTGTCACCAGTGAAGCCAGAAGAAGACAAGAATACTTTCACAGAGCAATTCATTCCATATTGTTTAAAAAGCACTCTCAGGATGAGGTTTGAGAGTCTAAAATTTATATACTGAAATCCCAAAAGTCCTGTCATTAATTTTGTCAAGTACATGACTGATATCATTGCCTGTGACACACAGTGAAATAGCTAAATATCAGGAATGAAGAAACAAAGTTAAAGGTCAAAGTTTGTACAAGAGCAGACAAAATATACTTGTTCTGAATGATGTGGCATTTTAAAATGGAGAAATTAAAAGCTCTTGTGCCAGCTGAATGAATCCAATTTTCTAAAAGGACACGTGGGACATGCTCTTCAACTATTTCAGTATACCAGGTAGAAGTGTGTTATATTTATGGACATGGTTATATGCTATGTTCATCACAGGAATGACTGACGGATGAATAACTTGGGAGGTTTTTTTGGTTTTGATTTTTTGTTTGTTTGTTTTTCCAGCTTTATATCAAACCATTTGGTTTCCTGCCCTCTATGAAAAGTATGATAGAGAAAGGGTCTTTACAATACTGATACGAATAAGTCAATGCCAAAAGAAATGGCAGAGATAAACAGGCCTAACTGCTATGCAATATCATGTAAACATATACACAGTAAAGAGCAGAAGCCAGACCTGCCAAACAGAAAACATAAAAAAGAGTCAAGAACTCTTTGAAGTTATTGAATAACCTCAGCTCATGCTAAAAGAATTCATGTAGATGATGTAGGGCAGTAATTAGCCTTTTTAGAATTACACTGTGACTGTACTTAATGAATCTTTTGCCACCTAATCAAGAAACTCATCCTGACATTTTGCAATACAGCTAAATCTTCCCACACAAGCTCATTTTTCTGAAGAACTTTATTTCTAAACCTCATTGAGGTAAAATTAAGTTATTCAACAAGTCCGTCTAATTTTTCCAAAATGTAAGAATATATTCTTGTTTCATTACTTTTAATATCAAGTATTTATTCACCACTTCAGGCATCATCCATCACTTTTTATTGATAAAACATTTACATTTGATCTAACCAGGTTCACACATAAATATCAACAAAAGTTAAATGAATGTGTTAAAGCTATGCTGAGTAAAACCAACAATTAATCTTCTTTATTTATTTTTTAGATATCTCATTTATATACTTTGTGAATAAACCTTTAAGAAGAAAAATAACATCAATTTATATTTCTTATGTTCATTGACTCACTTTTTAAAGAAGTGGTGGCATTGAAATATCATGCACCTATGTGACCTCACAGCCATTTTAATAAGCTAATAAAGGTTAGCAACATCCAGTATTAGTATTTGCAATCACAAAGTAATAAGAAAAGATATTTCCCAGAGGCATCGTGCAATCTCTATCCATAGAGATTTCCAAAGCTAGACTGGATAAAGCCCTGAGCAGCCAGATCTGAATGCAGAGTTGACCCTGCTTAGAGCAGGAGGTTGAATCAGAGACATCCCAAAGTCCCTACCAGCCTGAATTATCCTAGTCTCTGCTTTGACTTCAAGATCTGCCAAGTGTTTTTTAAGATGATAAAACTACTGTCCAACCTGATGTTTCCTTGGTCAGCATCAGTCTGAAATAAAACAAAATTCATACCCTATTTCAAGAGAGGCTGCCCAGAGGTGAAGCTCAACTGTGTTGAATGGAAAGTGCCCTACAGATTATTGCTGGCAACTAAAGATTAGCTTGCAAGCAGGTGACTGCTCCAGTTCTACTTGTTCCACTCTATAAACAGTGAAAAAAATCTTAAAAAGGGAAAATGTAAAATTTAAGAATTTTTCTCTTTATCAGTAACTCTCACAGACATGTATTTACGAAAATTGAAGAAGTGACAATCATTTTTGTGCTCACAAGTATCAAATAAGTAACTTAGGATTTATATGCCTGGAAGTCCCCCCAACATTTTCTAGAGTGAATGCTATGCGTTATTAAAGCGATTATAACTGCAGAGAGCTGAGCCTCCTTGGATTCAGAATATTGGCACTTTTACTGGAGGACAAGGAAAAATAACTACAAATATTTGAGCAAAAACAAGTCTCAAAATAGGAAAGGCTAAAAACTCTTCTTGCTGGCCTAGTGAAAATTACTGTTTTGTCAAACTTTTTACTGATTCTGTGGTTTGTGAAAGAACTTGCATTCTTTTTGGTCAAAAAAAAAAAAAGGGCTTTTTTTTTTTTTTTTTTTTTTCCCTTTTTCTTTTGACAAACAGATTGTGGGAAAATTTCTGTGCAACAGAACATGACCAGAGCTTTGTGTGTAAAGAGGACTCAATGTCTCTTCTGATAGAAAAATAATATGTGAAGTATTTGCCAGAAGTCAATCAAGCCTGTCATCATCATTTCTTCTTGGTTAAATCTTACTTTTTTTTTTTTTTTTTTTTTTTTTTCTATTTCTTTCACTCATTTCTTTCACTGCTCACAATACTCTTGACGGTTCAGTGATATAGTAGCGCATGTATAAAGACTGACTTTTTAAATAATTAAAATATATTTCTAGAGCTAAATGGAAAGAATTAAATTGTAATACAACTCTAGTTGTTTTTAGGATTCAGCCATATATTATATTATTTGCATTTTAAAAATAATGCCTTTGAATACTTTTCATTCAATAGGCTTTCAGTTATCTGATTCAAGAAATACCACCTCTCCACTCCCCTAGAGCTAACTAAAGCTTTTGAAATAAGGAAAGATTGCTTGTATTTATGAAACAGGTAAAAAATATAATAAGGAGCCCTGGATGACATCCTAATGTATTTGAACATCAGGAGAATTTTTTTCACATACAATTGCAGTTATATAAAAAAAAAATCAATAATAAGGAACATTAAGATTTGTCCAGGGAACCTTTATTCCACCCTCCTGTGCATACGCATTATGAAAATATTTTTAATAACATTTACAACTTCTGCACAGAACTAATGCCTCCTTTAATGAATGGCTATTTATTCGTAGACTATTTTTGTGTAGTATCTGATTAAAGAGGTGACTCAAATTAAACAAAAGCCCTGCAAAAATCAGAAGAACAGTGATAGGCAGAGGCACCCACCCAGGCAGGAAGAACAGAGCACACTGAATGGGCAACACCTACGACCAGCAAAGGAGAGTAATTAGACCATTCTCCTTCCTATGAAACCCACCAGGAGGAGTCAACCAAAGGAACTTTCTCTCCAGAGTGCTACATAACTAATGGGCATTATCATCTACAGGGGTATAGGATTTTTTTTTTTTTTTTTTTTGAGGAATGCAGGAAATAAAGTTTGAATAGAGTTAAAGTTGGAATAGAGATTTTAGGAGATGTACAAAATTTATTGTGGGGTGTTTTGAGGAAGAGGAAGCTTTTCATCTCATTGGCCTGGAAAGGGAGGAATCTGAGTCCTACTGTCCACACATTTACCTAGCTCATTTTCTGCACCTTCACTTAGCTGCAAGCCTCTTTAATTGGTGCAAGTTTATCTATATCTCCACAACCACTTCTATGGTGTTGACAGTAAAGAGTGATGTAAAAATAATTAGAATGGATTCCTTTTTTATAGCCAGAAAACTTTTCTACATCTGGCCTGCACTCAGAAGCCTGATTTTCTTGAGTGCTTGATGTTGTTACAATACTTTCTATGTTCCACCAGACAGTCACAGCTTACCTACCTTGGGAGTAGTTGCCAATATTGTACCTTGATCTTGGTCATCCAAGAAGTGAAGGCCAAAGAACAGCTGATAGAAAAGTAACATCTTGTCCTCCATGAAAGAAATATGGAGGAAGTTCCGGGTGATATTTATAAATGCCAGCTGTTTCTTTTCCTCCTTGGATGCCCCATTCCTTACAAATTTTTCTGCAAATACAGCAGCTGCCTCTTTAACAGCCCACGCAGGAGAGCCCATGTCAGGAGCAGCAACACAAGGCATGGTTTTGTTATCGGAAATTTTTGGAGCTTTAGACAGAGAAAGCCAACCCAAGGCAGACAGTGATGACAGAAAAGCCTCTGTGCTTAAAGTTTGTCCAAACAGAAGGAAATTCAAATTTGGGTCTTCTGAGTACAAGCACTGGACTTCACTAAATGAAAGATATACTGACATACTTTGTAAATTTAGACTGAAGGAGAACTGCAAGATTTAGTGATCTTCACAATAATTTTACACGTATGCATTTATTTATTTATTTTTAAAACAGATAGCAGGGAAATTTCATCATATACCATTTAGCCTTTTTATTCCACAAAATACAAAGTTATTCTACATTATTCAGAAACAAACTACTTCATGCATCTTTCCCTTACTTTGGATAGCTGCTTGTCTGAAAGGAAAAAATGTGAAAATACATCCTCCAAATTTTTCCTTCTGAAGTTGTACATCTTTTCTCGGGGAAAGAAAATTCAAGATAGCTTATTCTGACAAAAAAAATAAAGCTGAGAACTGAACTGTGGAATTTCCCCCCACATATGCGAAAAGAAATTCACAGCTCCCTGCATTTCTATTACAATAACACAGCATCCCATATGTTTTTAACTTTCACGTTCATCTGTTCCCTTAATGAGGGCAATAAACCCTAGTTTTTTCTGAGATGTTCATACAGAAGCAAATTGAGCATTTCTCAGCTCAGAGAGAAAGGAAGATTGATATTTGCTCTGCCAGGTAGAAGCTGGAAAACTAGGAATAGACCAGAAGTGGGAATGGCAATGGCAGGTGCATAACCTCTCCTTGCAATGAGAAGTCAAACAGTCCAAAAAAAAATATAAAGCCACTCTACGTCACATTAATGAGGATAGCCAATTAAACAGTTCACCACAAATCCAGAGCACACTTCTCATTTGTCCTTACTCTTGATATTGTAAGAGATGGGTTCATAACTGGTGAAGAGAACCCAACATCAAACTGATGATCTGCTGCACACAGAGTCCCTGAGAGCAACCAGCAATGCTGGCAGCAGTTGCCAGCTACAGAGCAGATAGCAAAAGCACCCAGACTGGTTGGCTGCAGTGGAGCCCAGGCTGAGTTACAGAAGCCGTCAAAATAACAGCTTAAGTTAAACCCTGATGAACTCTGTTACAAAGGCAAATCTGATTTTTAACCCCCACAGATTTCATCCATCTCTACCAAAATATTTTCTATAAGTATTTGCAGCTGCTCATACAGAAGTTTGAAGTTCTGCATGATGTGCAGCATCACCACAGACTGCCATTGCCATAAAGCAAAAATATTTCACACAACTTTACATAAAAAGGTGTATATATATTTATTCATTGTTAAGGTATTGGCAGAACAACTGACAGCTAAGATTCACATCCAGTGAATTACATTTGGCACGTATGTGCAGTGTTTGTTTAAGGCTGTGAATCAATTATATTCCCTTCTAAAAGCAAAGGAAAAAAATCCAACCGAAGCCAGGAAAAATTCCTGCTAGGCAAAGGCTGCACAACCAAACTCTGGAGTCAAAGCAACTTCATTTTCCAGTCTTTTTCATAAAATTCATCTGTAGCTGGAGATAAGACACATCTTGCTTATGTTTTAGGACCTTGCTTTTGATTCAAAGACTTCCCAAATCTGTTTCTAAAGGAGATGGGGCCATAGGGAATTTAAGCCTCTAGAGAGAGCCTGGCATTTCTCTCTCCTTGACTCTAGCTCTAATTCAAAAGCTCCCTGGATTATGTAACGCTGTGGGTAAGAAGGTGATGGTTACTACCAGCTGTTTCAGAGGACCAATTTGCCAAGCTGCCATTTGATACTGAATATCCTTGCACTTATCACCACCAGAGGGTGTAAGGAAAAAAAAAACATCATCATCATCAACAACAACAAAAAAACAGTCAGATCTTCACATTTGGAGAAAGATATTCCAAAATACATGTGAAGAAAGATTCAAGAGATGGCAGGATATTGAGATATTGAGGGATAAAAATGTGAAATAGTATTTTTTTATTTATTTTTTATTTTTTATTTTTATTTTTATTTTTTTGTCCTCTGACCCTAGGGCCCTCCTTTCTTCTTATTTCTCAAGAATGTAACTGAAGACTACTAACAGTTTATCCATATTAGATGACAGATTGCTGGAATAACCAGACATTGGAACAGAAGTCACAGCACTCTGGGAGTGAAGACTTGCATCCCAGATGTCATGAGACTTATAAGATCCCAACTACGTTTCTAGAATTATCTGCAGTCAAATCAAGCCAAGAGGATCACAGCAGATAGATTCATTTTAGATAGGAGAGTAGGCAAAGCAGTGTCTATATGGAAAACCTTCTAGACTGTTTACATATCTTAACACTGAAATAAAGCTCAGAAAAGGGAAATACAAGCCACAAACTGACAATGTGGCTCAGGATATGCTTATACTTTTTACCTAAGTTTTTAATTTAATATTATATTAGCTATTTAAAGAGTATCTATTGGTGAAACAAGTGCTATGAACCCCAGGGTTTGCTCCAAAAAGAGACACTTACCTGGTTCATTTTGTTCAATTAATTACAAGAGCAGCCTCATGCAAAGCATGGTGTAACTAAATCCATATAGCTCAAGCAATTATCTCTAACTCAAGAGTCTGTCCCATGCATGGCTGGAGTTTGCTGCTGAGCTTTTTTTTTTTTTTTTTTTTTTTTTTTTTTTTTTTTTTTTTTTTTTTCAGCTAAACCTAAACCATTTGCTTGCAGTCAGATCTATAAATGCCAAGAATATTTTGTTAGACACAAGAACTGTGCTTTCACTCCAATTTAGACTTAAAAAGATAAAGAAACTTAATTTTCCTCATTGAAAATGTGATTGTCTTTAAAGATTTAATGCAAAGATATCCTTCTATTCGCAATCATTTCATTAAAACAGCATCTTCCAAGTTTAGGAAAAAAATCAGGCGTGCTACTTAAGAGTGAAATGTAAGGCATGGTGCATATTTGATCCAGAAGTCAAGTAGCAGGAAGAGCAGAGCGGACTATCTATTTATATTAGAAAACATATCTGGATTTGATATTTGCTTTAAGTATTGCAGTGCAAAGAGAAACTATCTTGGTTTTCATACCCAGGAATTAACTACTGTAAGATTATCTTGTTCTACCACAGAAGTTTCATTGAAAAACTTTTATTTAATGGGATATAGCTGGACATCTGACAAACAGTACATTTTTGACTGTTTATAGGAAGGTTTCATTTCATTCACAAAATTCAAATACTTTTAACATCAGTTTGATTTAATCACTGAATTTATTTTTCTTATCAATAATTTTAGATTCTGTTCCTAGATTCTTTTTACACCAGAAAAGTCAACTTTAGCCCATGGGAAAAATAGTTAAACATTAGTGAAAATATACTATCTTTGATGAATTCAGGTGGCTTCCACTTTCTGAAGAGGAAACCTAAATGTTCTTTCAATAGGTCATTCTGAGTTTATATAGCCTACAGTTTGGTCCATCTGTGCTATTGAACTGCTTGGCATGTGGCCTCAGAGTAAATAATCAGAGCACAAAGCCCTCGACTGTATTGCATTTCATCATAATGTTTGACAAGTGTTTACATTGCAGTGACTGAATCTGGTGTACGGTCTTTTTGGCATCTCTCCTCTGCGGTTTCTGCTTTAGGAGGGAAAAAAAAATAAATAAAAAAGATGTGCAGATGGTGTGACAGTAGACTTCTGCTCATGGGAAGAGATTTTTTTTTTTTTTTAAGGCATTAAAATCTGACGTTTATAAAGCATCACATACCATGAAAGGAGCTTTTGCCTCCATCAGCAAATTGTCATCTCATGAGAAAGCAATTCTTTTGAGAGGTGAAGAGTGAGAACTGATGCTCAGATAAGATTATGACCATGAGGCTTCATGCCTTCATCAGCTAAACAATACCCTGATGATTGGGCACCCCAAAGTTATTTTTGGGAATCTGGGCACACTGCTCATCTCCTTCAGCCTGGGCAAAATGAAACTGTTCACACCACAAAGATACTTTAGCCACAGTTCCAATGAGGGTAAATGGCAATATAATGTAATGTATCCCATATAACACACCTGTGCTGAAGCTATACAGACACTACACCTACAACAGTGAAGAAAGAGCCCTTATGGGTACCCAGGGCACTGAACAAGACCATAGAGAAACACTGCTCTGAAATCAGTCAGGTTTGGCATTTTATTAACAAGAAAAGTGTGTTTGTTTCTTTGTTTTTAAATAAAGAGCTTCATATCCACCAGAAGCTCTCAGTTTTGTTCATAGTTGTTAGCAAAACAGATTAACATACTGAAGACCACAGGCAGAAGAAAAGCATTGCTTTGTTGCTTATAAATCAAGAAAACTCCTTAAAAAAATGTAAAAAAATATTGCTTAAGTGCTTCAAAATTCTCCAAGGGGTAAACTTGGTCAATGAACTAAGCTTGACCTTTGTAAGAAAATAAGACCAACTGTATTTCTCTATTTTTAAACGTTATGCTGTCTCCTCACGTGATTTTTATCAACAAAATGGCAGCCAGTTTGCTGGAAGCAGCCCAAATGTTTTGTGCAATAACATTTTCATAGCCTGCTTAATCATAACATATGCATGCCTCCAGCTTGCCATGGCATCAAGAGCACATATAGGCCTGAATTCCTGGGCCAGTCTTCCCTGAGATCCCCGTCATATTCTCTGTCTATAGGTTCAGGAGCCTCATATAGGCTCAGCCCATTCCTGCTCAGGTGGTCCCTGGAGTAGCTGTGCTGGATCACCCTTGGCTTCCTGACAGTGATTTATAGTCTCTTAGATATGAGATGGTTGCAAAAAGGGGCAATATTGATGTACTGAGAGGCCTCGTTATTTTATGGTGTCAATCCAGATGGTGACACCCTTACAAAAGTCACAGTAGCGCAATGGCCAACTCCAGGAACAAGAACTGGGTGATGGAAGCCAGGTCTGCCATGAAAGGTGCTGTCTAAGAATTTTAACTGCCTCCATGATATCTTTGGGTCATAAGCATGTTCTAGAAGCATTCCTTGTGTGCTATCCAGGCAGCATTTTTTAATTATGAGAAAAGCTAACTTCTAGGTCTCTTGGATAGTGTAGACAACTTACTTGGTTATTCCTGAAAATCTGTGGTGTTAGAGTAGTCAGCTGTTATATCAGGACAAAAATACATCATTTATATTAGGAAATATATTTTCAATAAATCCACGGAGAACTTCCCAGGCACCTTAGCAGTACCCTCATTTCCCCCTAATTAAGAAGTTATAGCTGCAATTAACAAATTGACAATTCTTTCTAAGAGCTGCAAAACTGAGAAATATTTCACTAAGTAAATACATCACAGGAATTTGTGCTCTGCACATTGTCCTCAGTGCTTTTATTTAAGGAAAGTAGGGTCAAAACACTATTGTTGATACAAAATACTTGGTGTTATTTGGAAGCACAGCAGGGGCAGCTAACAGTGATTTAGTACTTCTCACTTGTGGACTCTGCTCAAAACTGGTGATATGGTGCAGGGTGTAGTTAGTCTCTGGCACCAGCTGGGACAACTGCCCCTAGCACAAAGATGCCTTTGTATTCCCCCCCCTCTCCTTTTTCCTCCCCCCCCCCTTTTTTTAAATTAATTAATTAATTTATTTTTAAATGAAAACACGTGGCTGCAATTCAAAGAGTCCTTGACAGTCTGGAGAGAAGAGCTGACAGAAACCTGCTTCGGCAAGGGAAATCCTCATTTGTTAAAAGGAAGAATTTCTTTGCGGTGGGGCAGTCAGAAAGAAGAGCCTGTCCAGCAGCCATGGAATTCACACCCTTGGAGGCCATCCAGACTCCCCGAGCACCCTAATGAAATTCTGAAGTTTGCAGGGAGGCAGGGAGGTGGAGGAGAATAGTTGTTTTTGGAAGGCAACTCCTCATAGGATTGAGAGCTTTTTAAATCTCCAAATAGTTCAAGTTACAGAGATCAACATCAGGCTGAAGGGTTTATGTTTGTCTCCTCACGTTATCACTGCTGCAACTTTGAGTCACTGACAATGAAGTTTAACTTTGGGCTATGCCTGTAGCACCGAACTGAATAGAAAATTTAAACTCTACTGCAAATCCTACATTGATGGGGTTGTTTTGCCCTTGTTTTGGACATAGATCCTTTTTGGATGCAGGGAAACCAGGACCTGCAATTCAAGCATGGGACAAATAGGCCCAAAATTCTTGTGTGGGCTAAACAACATATACTTCACCTCTTTAACTGAACCAAGGACAGTCCTTTTATCCACTGCTCATCTCTCCTCCCTTTACTTCCATCTCCAAGTCTATTGCTTGCAGCAAAAGTTTCTCAGGATGTTGCAAGCCTCTGAGGTACTGCCACAAGAGGAAGCACTGTCAAGAACTGCTGAGGCATGCTGAGGAAAGATGAATTTGTTTAAAAGGAAAGAAACTGTTAGGGCAGTATGAATGATATATCCCCTAAGGACTAGTGTGAGAAACTACTGAGATGTGAGGAGCTGGTGGATTAGGGGCATCATCTAAATAAGTGATTCAGTGTGTGTATAGGAATATTGAATAGGATCCTGAGTGCACTAGTCCCAGCTACAAACTGGTTTTGATACCGAACTGTCTTCTCTTTGACCAGCAGTCCTGTTGCTGTCTGGGTTAGTCTACAGTACAGAGAGCTTCTGCTTAAACAGCAGCACAAGACAGACACTTCAGGGAAAACATTGCTCATGAGAATATTGATATACTGTACATTTTTTACAAGGCCAGGAGCTATGCGAGTTTCTGCATGACAGTATATTGAATCAATTGGCACACAGAGCATGCAGTGGCAAAATGCATTCATATAGGCCAATTCACCTTCCCTAGCAAGCATCTCACTGAGTTACGTGTCCCTAAATGAAATACATCACAAGATGACAGTGCCTAATATTGTGGGTATTTCTTGCATTATAAGACATTGACCCTGAATGCATAACTCACTGGTTGCCAGTTAATAATATGCTATTAATATCAGTAAATTCCTTCAAATTGTATTATAATTATGCAGGCTGAGCAGTTTTTGTTGTTGTTGTTGTTGTATTTGTTGCAAGACAATTTTTGGTGGAGAATGATAGCTTAATGATTTGGGTAGTAAACTCCCTGGGCAGAAGTTTGGAAATACTTAATGGTTTAGGTAGTAAACTTAAGCACTTCCTGGGCAGAAATTTGGAAATAGCTGTAGGGACTTTTGGCACTTGAATAGGATAGCACTGAAAAATAGGAGCAAGTCAGAAATGATGTGGAAACTCTCTCCCTCTCCATGAACACATGAGACCCAGCTGGCCAGACCATGTTAAGAATTGGATAAAGTAGCTGTGAAAATCCATGGACCCGTTCCTTGGGGCAAGGACCAGACAGGATCAATGTAGCATGCTGGGTAGGGTTGATCTGAGCTAGATGAAGCAAGAAATAGTATGAGAAAACTGAATATTTGGCATAGTGATGTTGGTTATTACCAACAACACCTTTGAAGAGGGGAGGATAAGATTTTGAAGTTTTCCTGTGCAGAGGGCTATCAACAAGGTGTTTACAACAGATGCTAAGAACTAAGTGAGAGGTGCACAGGAGGCTCTAAGGTTAGTGATGCTGACAGCAATGACATCCTCAAAGAGGGCTGAGTGCACCCAGAAGAAAAAGGACAAGAACTAAAAAGCTTTAATGGCATGCCAGAGTGAGGGTAAAAGGTGGAACAGGACACCTATTTGGATACAGAAAATATCCCAGGGTCTGCAAGGCCCTTTTTGGGCATGTCTGAGCAGCCTTATTGAGCCTCTCTGCCAGAAATTAGAATGAACTTTGCCAGGAAAAAAGGAAGCAGTTTTGTGTGTTTCTGCAGGTGTAAAACAAAACAAAACAAAAAAAACACACAAAACTGCCACCTTCTGGAGGATAATGTTTGGTTTCACAAGGGGGTTATATATTTCTAAATCACATAACCTTATCACTGAATGGAATAATTCAATTAAACTTTGAACAACTGAAATCAAAGCCAAAGAGAACATGACCCTTATCATCATCTCTGTCAGAGAAAAAGAAACTGCTGAAATAAGATTACTTGCACAAGAATGAGGCAAAAGATACCACATTTCCTTAATCAGAAGAATTAACTACTGGAATTAGAATACTGGAAGAAGAACTGGAATTAATCAACAAATCAAGTCAATTTGGCAATGCAGGAGACAACCAGTGGCAAAGGAAAATGCTTGGGAAAAACCAGTCTCATTGAAATTTAGAAGGTAAGCATGGTAGGGTAATACTGGGCTAAAGCAACAAAATCCATATCTAATCTAAATGAGAATATGTCATGTTTCTGAAACAGAGGTTAATGAGACTGACAGGAAAACCCAGATATTGCTATTGTTAGGGGAAGAAACAATGGAGGTCTGTATGGGCACTCCAAGTGACTGGCATCAAACAAATCTTAGAGCAGTAAGGAAAGACATTTTATCAGACAATCTCACAAACAGATTGCCCTGGGAAATGATGAAAGCAGTAAGAAATTATAGGAAAAATAAAAGTCCTATCAGGTACTTTAGATATTTTAAGAAATTCTCAGTGGAGAAACACAAATGGAGAACGTTTAAGCATGATTCCAAAATTTCGCAATGGCAAAGAATCAGGCAGGGCTGATTTGCAATGAGGTATATACAAGCCATAAAACTTGAATTTGGATTGAAATAAAAATTGCTCAATACTACTACAGTATTAGTGTTTTTGTTTGCGAGGAGCAATAATGATTTCTTAAAGAATTTAAGCTATTACATTATACTATAATTACTTTTATGGAAATGCAAGCATTCATGTCTCTAGTGAAGGTGGATTGTGACAGAAACCTTTTGACTGATTGTTAGGAAAACATAAGCTGCCTTGCATTATAAACCTATGAAACACAACAGGTTTAGTGCAATAATGCAAAAGATCAGGTCTAAAAGGGTAGGGTTAGAAAGTAAGGTGTACAGGGAAAAGACAATCCTCCAATGCTTGGTTAAAACTTCTGTTACTGTGAGGCAATGCAATTTTTTTTGGATTACAACATTGTTAAGTCAAAACCAGAGCTTTATGCCCCACAAAATTTTTCAGCAGGTCAATAAATACCTTAGCAATTGTTAGATATATGGTGATAGAAAGCACCTATGTTCTTGAACACAAATAGAAGTGTAATGGATGAACACTGGCTTTTCGATTCAAATGCAACCAACTGAACTTATGGAGAGACAGAACATCATTTGTACAGGTTTTAAAGTCAGAATACTGCCCTTATCACTTTACAATGCATATAAGCACTGGATGGATATTAAGTGGAATGAAATCCAATTTCCAAAAAATAAAAACCACCCGACTACCTGATTTAGCCTACATGAACTGAAGAGTTTTTTTCCATGCAATGTAGACATTCCAGGCTCTGGAGCAGATGGTCATTTTGATGAGGGTGTTGAGAGGACTCTGACAAGCTATTATAGGAATTTTAACTGAAGAGCAGCCATGGAAGAGAAGAACCATGATTTCATAGCTAATCCTCCTCTAGAGAGATTGCTAAACTGGATGGGGATAACAATGCATGATGATTCTAAGAAGGGTTTGCTTTCAAATTCAGAGACCTGAGGAGGATTACAAGAAGGAGCGATATAGATCAACATGCATCTTCAAGACCACTAAAGACTGGGATCTCTCACTCTCAGAACTGCTTTGCAAGGAGCAACCTGTTGTGCCAAACCTCCAGTGCAGTTCTTACCATGTTACAGGACACAAAATCTACCTTCTGCCCCTCTACTCAGACAGTACTCATGTCACAGTGGACTTAAACATAGCCACAAGTTAAGGCAGCAGTTCAGACACAAACCCCCAGTTAGATGGGCAGTGGCCACAAATAATTGATGGCCCACATTCACCTTTGAGTCACACGCATGCCTCCTGCTTACCAATACTCTTGTTCCTGCTGGACAGGTTGGTCCCTGTTGCTATCTTACCTGCAATGATATTGCTAGGGAATCTGGCAGCAGTGATGGGCAGCAATAGAGGGAAAGCAGTGCTTTCCACACCTCTGAAGAGTTGTTACTGGTGCCTCTGTTGATTTGCTAATGAATTATGTGAGATCCATGTATCCTGGGGGAGGCACAAACCATCCTGATGTTGTGGGATAGGTGGTTAAGTTACAGAAGTAATCAAATCCAGAGTGGGAGGGGATCAAATCAAACAAGCACTGAAGGGGAGAAATGCTCCCCACAACCAAGAAAATATCCAGCAGTTTCAATAAATACTTTAGGGAAATATTTTGATTATAAAAGATTGTAGTGTAAATCCAGTTTGTTTCTCCAACAGAAAAGCTGCAGACAAAGGGAAATTGGACATGAACTGTTAACAAATCTCAGACCCAGGGAGCTTGCAAAGGAGTACTTCAGGTCTCCTCTCTAATCCTACATGGTGAGAGCTCTTTTCTACAAACCATCTGTTTCCCCATTGCCTGTCTGCCCTCTTCTAAAAACATTTAGCCAACCAAATCTTGTTTTGGTAGATGTGTTGACAGATAATCAAACAGGGTTTCTAACCATCATCGAGAAGCAGCAATTAGGAAGACCCCAGAGCAAAAGGTGACTGCATCTACAGTCAGATCAGAAACGTCAGATGCAGATTCCTCTTAAGGGCTTAGAGCTTTGGAAAAAAAAAAGACTAGTTCTTGAGTTTTGAAAAACCTCACTTATGCTTGCAGTAAAACAAGACAGCAATCCACAGGGAATAAATTTCTTTGTGTGTTCAGATGAATCAGTGACCAATTAAAAACTTAGCAAGGAATAACCTTACATTAACCTCTGTGTTCAATCTGCATCTCTGTTCAATTCTTAAACTGCATATAAACACAAACAAAAAACACACCCTGAAATATAAGATGCCTGTTCAACCAGGAGATGAGTCAATTTTTATTTTATTTTTTTTTGCTGTTGGGTGGAAAAAATCTGATGTGAAAGGCTTTCGGGGAATACTAAAAAAAGCAATGGCTGAAATGGGACTCATGCTCCTGAATTACATGGAAGAGTTAAACTTGCAGCCATGTTAGCCACCCATTTGCCCTTAGCTTTGGGGATTGAAGGCTGTTCCTAGGAGCCCAAGTTGAATTTTCCTCTTCATACCCGGTAAGAGCTATCTCAATCTCAACAGGGCAGAACTATCTAGCAAACACCAATCAGGAAAACTGTACTTTTCCCTCAAATCTCCAGACAAACTTGACAGGACTGTTTTTAGATCCCTCATTTTGCTTAAGTACAGGCTCAGGCTCATGCAACACATTAGTATTCACTCTTATTTAAGAGGCTGGACACTACCAAGTTCACTATCTACTGCCAGCAAATAGGAAATTTACTTTCCCTCACTCTCAATAGTTAATCCACCAAAAGAAAACCACATCCTTAACAACACACCCAGTATGATTAGATTGTCAATAAACTAAAGTACCAAGTTTTAGGATAATGAATAGTTTAATTGCTACCAGCAGTGTGTTTGTTCTAGTGCTATTCTAGTGAACCTTGAAAGACAAGAAGGTTCTACATTTCTTCAAAGTATATTCAATTTGTTCCCCAGCCCAACACCTGGGGGAATTTCTTCAGAGCCTAGAAGTTTTTTGCAAGAGAAGGAAGACAATGCTGTGCATACACAAATTCATACAGGCACTGAAATCATTGTGGGGTATAATTTGAATGGAAGTTCAGCAATAGAGTTTAGTGGCATTTGTATTTTCAAGAAGTAAAACAGAATTTGTTAGCCTGAACAGCATTTCTGTCTCCCAGAGAAGAGAATATATGCACTAGAGGAACACTGCAGGTTGAAAGCATTTTTAAAATTCAAATTAGATGAATATGTTTGTCTAATTTCACACAGGCACAATCTGAGATAAGGTATTCAAAGAAGAAGCACACCTAACAAAACAGTCACTGGAGAGACCTGCAGCAAGTGAACTAGATGAAAAATAATGGTTTTGATTTAATTCTAGTAAATGTCATTTTTGAGATTCAGTATTTTCTGCAATGCCTCTAAGGGAAAGTTATTTTGCAGCTTGTCTTTCACTTCACTAACAAGAGATGAAAAGAGAGAACAAGATGTTTCCTTCCAACTTTGAAAGCATTATTCCTAGACTAGGGTCCCAGGTTACTAACAGGCACTTGTTTCTACTAAGGTAATTAGAAGAGGGCACAACAACCCACAGAAGCTATACAGACCAAAAAGAAAGCTAATAAATTTGGTGAGCAGAAGTCCTATTTTCTCTTCCTCTTAGTTTGTCTCTAGAAGTCTTTTTATGCAGTGCAAATCCTTAAAGTCCCTAAAGCATTTGAATTCTGACTAAAAAAAGCCCCACATGAAGATTCTACACTGTCTTATATTGCACGTAATCCTATTGTGCTCTCATATTCAGGACTGAGAATGAATATCCAAATGCTGATTGTCAGCTAGATTTTATTTGCTAAGGAAAAAAATAAATTGGAAAACATTTAATTCTTTATGGGTTACTGTGGGATGAATTGGAGTTCAGAACAGGCTCATATAACTTATAGAGCGTTTGAATAGCAAGAAGAAATTTTAGTTGACTGATAAAACAAAATTAGCATTTATGTACTACAATAAAAACAATAGCTACTAACCATGCTAAAGAGTTATTTGTTCTGTAGCTATCCTATCTTTTCTCCCTTCATCTGTAGACACAAGTAAAAAAAGTTATGATTAAGTCACCTGGTTCTACAAAACAATAATAAAAAACCTAACAATTAATTCTACTTTGTATTTTTTATGAACACTTTCACTATACCATGAACAGAACTGCTGCATTTCTGCTTATGCCCAAACATGCACATTTACAGGTAGCTGAACTGACCTTCAAAGCAAAGGACATACCTGCAGGTGTTCTCTATACATAATAACTTGACTTAATAATCAATTACTGGAGTCCCTCCCCTGGGGGAGAGGAACTTCTCTCATAAATAGATTCTTCCAGGTCAGTAGCCTTTCTATAATATCTTTCTGTTCTTTGCAGGTATGTGGGGAAAGCTAGGAAAGGATGGCAATGGTTATGAGAAGGAATTGAACAGCTAAAATTTTGTTTCTTTTGTATGGCATTTCAAATTCATTCCTATATTAGCTGTTGTTCAACATTGCCTTTTAAGCTTAAGCCCTGTAAAGCATATGCTTTCTAATAACAGAGTACTTATGCGTAGAGATATTAGTAGCATTGCTAAATTTTTAGCACTACTAAGCTTAGGTATAAAGGAGGACAACTATCGCTAAAGAAAATATTAACCACAAAATGATTTTAAGCTGATTAAAAGCATTTTTCTTTTGAGTGTTATTAAAGCAAAACTCTCAGCGCAAGTAAAAGTAAATTCAGAATTTGTTGGGTCTATCAATAGTATTCAGTATTTAATGTTTGCTGCAAGTTTGGGAAGAAGTAAAAGTTGGAAAGGTGTTGGAAAAGAGCAGGAAAAAATCTCCCACCTGGTGGGGCCGGCGCCCCCCCCCCACCCCCC
>NC_048896.1:92953999-93070860 GCF_011077185.1 Oxyura jamaicensis | reverse complement strand
CCCCCCCTTTTTTTTTTGCATATACTTTGTAGTAAATAAAGTGTTGAACATGAGCATATAAAATATCAGTATATAAATACTTGATTAAGTTCAAAACTTGTTTCCAGACATACTAGGGGTCATCTTCCAGGCTGGAACTGGAGAGCATTGTGAAAATTTACATCATTAAAACAAAGCTCAATAGGTTTGCTTATTCCTTGAAATCAGTCCCTCGAAACTACAGGGAACTGCATACAAATAATTACTATTTGTTGTAGAAAAGTTTTATTTGCATTTGCCTAATGATATTTGCATAATGTAATCAGCATAATTAGCCATGCTGTACATTACAAATCAACATTTTTCTTCACACAACTGTTTTTGCTTTATTTTTTACTGTTAAATAACTTTTTTTTTTTTTTAAGGGTGTTGATATGCAAGCTCTTGTGAAATTTGCAGTCCTACTTTGTTTTTGAAGAAATTAGTAGTCTCTACTTTTTGATATTCTAGCATGTGTGACTATGTTAAGAGTGCTCTTCTCAGAAATTAAAATATACCAGTGCAGGACTGACCAAAGCAAAACTATGGAGTAGCACAGTGAGGACTTAAAACTAGATGTTAAGCTGGAGGAACTCAGATTCCACCCATCACTACTGTATCTGCCTTCTAGGTGTTTGGCTGCAAGCTCATAGTAAATGATGCATTGTGGATCTGGTTGATCTCAGGCTGTATTTGGGGGGGCGGGGAGGGGGAGGGGGTTAGTATTAGACAAACAAGTAATGATTCTGGCACAAATGTTCTTCCCAGAGGCAGAATGATGTCTACTGCAGGAGACTGGCGTAAATAGTCTTGTCTATTTTGGGTTTGAACTGATTTTTTTTTTAACTGCTGCTGTTGCTCATTGAAATGCTGGAGTAAATTTAGCCTATTGCAGAATGGCCAGCTCTGGTTTTCAGCTATCTCCAGTTTATTATTAAAAATTCATTAAGCTTTTGTCATAAGTATCTTTGCTTGTTACTTTACATTTTTCTTCAGAGGTAGGAATACTTTTCATGTACATTTGACTGCAAGGACTGAAGTTCAAAACAAAATATCAAACTATAAGCCTTACAGTAAAACTGAACGGTGGCAGTGATGGTCTGATGTATGTAAACCAAAATTTCCATTTACAAGAGTTGTTTTAGCCCAGCCTAAAACCCCCAGGACCTGTATCAGACCTTTTCTACTTTGAAATTGGATGCAGTTTGCACACTGTCCAGGACTTCTAATTCTCTGCTATGAGCTCATAAAGGATAATCTTCTTTAGTGATCCATAATGTGTGTATTTAAAGAATTGCAAATTTCCTGTTATGAAGCAGATTCTGAGAATGGAATGGCAACTGGACTTCTGAAGTACTTCTGCATTGGTTCTTGTTCTCTGCATAGGTTCTTGTTCTTTTCCAGAGATTTACACAAATTCTTAAGTAGTAAAAATTACAAATGCTACATCAAAGTGAAGACCACTGCCAGTCTCAGCAATGTCTGTGAAAATCCTATTTCCAAATAGGGTTCATGCTCTTCTGTGTTCAAATGAAGCTCTAGTCCAACACTGATGACTTTGTCACTATATCTTTCACTAAAATTATTCTGAACACTCAAATGTTATCATCTCTAAATAGTTTGTAGAGTTATCTTGTTTGTCATTAATTATCCAAATTGATGTTTCTAGCTACTCATCAGCAAGCCTTCCTGAGTATTAAATTCCTTCATTTATTGAATAATGTTATTAATTATCCTATAAGCATCTAGATGAATGTAATTTCATCAGTGTAATACAAATTGCTGAAGAGTTGTATGGCTTAATTCTACTATCAGCATATAATTGCATCACTTGCTGCTCTTGCCTACTGCATTGCTTGTTCAGCCATGGAAGCCAAGGCTTGAACTGGCATCTCATTTGGCAGCCTGCTTGGGAGTTGGTGTTCAGATACAGCAGCAATATTCCTCTTTATAAAGAAAATTAAAAAATATAGGACTTTCTCCTAACAATCTGTCTTTTGGGTAAATGAAAGAAATCTGTTCCTTTGCATCAGTGGGGACAAGTCCTCCTTTTTGATTATATGCTCAAATGTCTTGATATCAACAGAACCTCAATTTCTTCAAAATTCCTGTCCACTGTTACTTACTAGTGCTCTTGCATTATTGTGCTGATGCTAATAACTTTTCCACAGCAATATCAAGAGGCAAGAGCACTAATGCCTCTAATGTAATGAGTATTGCATCACAAGTTTCTAAGGGAAATTGGCAGCAGTTCAAGAACAGGAAAAATAATTTTCACTGCCCAATATCTTATCCTGGTGACTGAATGCAGTTAATAAAATAAATTTGTGTTGGGGCCAGGAACAAGCCAGTGGTCATACAGATAGTCAAGGCATCAGGAAGCAAATCAGTACGTCACTGTTCTCTTTGCTATTATGAATGCACATTACATAGCTAGTTACTACTGGTACTACTAATATCAGTTAATCTGATACTATTCTTGATTTACTTAAATCCAGAAATCTAAATATGAGGCTAGTGGACCAGCCAAAGCACCCTTTGATAACTTATGGCAGAAAGAGGGCATCTAATCTCTTGAAAGTTTTCTGGAATAACATGAAAGACCTGCCCTGTGGAGCTGCTTATTGCCATTCACTTTCATTTTGGGTACCTCAGCAACAAATTTAGTCTGATTCTTTGAGCTTGATCAGAGGACTATGATTAGATAAAACTAACATAATTTTCCTACCCTGTAAGAGTTCTAAAGTGGCATAAACCATGTAGCAGAGTAAAATATTGTATTGGCAGACAGGTTAGTATTCTAGATCAAACCATTGTAGAATCTGGCCAGGACTGTTTCACACAGTGGTAATATCAGAGGAGAAAAGACAAAAATAAGCTACGTTTTTTGTCCATTATGCTCAACCACATAGAGAGCCCTCAGAGTTCATGATGTGTGTGTAAAAGTACCTGTGAAATTCACTGTAACAGGGATAAGAGTTTGTTCCATTTTAAATGTTCACAGATAGAGATAGAAAATTAGGGCCATTTCTTTGAAGAAAAAAAAAAAATACATTTCAGATGTAAACCTGAGCAACAATTACTATAGCTTTCTATTACTATAATTTTAAGTAGTCTGGCTTGCAAATGTTAATATTTATTTTTGGATCTTCTAAACACCAGTCTGTGGCAGTGAGTTACATAGTTTACAACTTTCAAGAAGCATTTCCATCAGTAATGTTTGTCAGCTGGAAAATTTGTTTGTTTTTTGACATGATAAAGGAAGAACAAGCTTTTCTTCCAACTTTTCAAGTCTTCTCAAGATTTAATGTGTTTTCACCATAACTTCTTGTATGAATCTTTTCTGTAAATAGTTGAACAATCTTTTAGTCTTTTTATGAAATTTTTATTCCAGGCTCCTGATAATATTCCTAACCAATTTCTGAACCCTTTGTGATTCTGCAATACACTTCGGAAAGTTCTTTTGTATTTTTTATGAGAAGTAGAATAACATCATCTTTAACTGTAGTTTTAATTTAATCTGCCTTCCAGTTTCAAAGTATTTTCAGTCTTCACTGCCTACCCATGATATTTTATTTCTGTTCTGTGCATACTCTTCTGTATTTCTAAAGAGAAGACAGGATTTGTGTTAGCTACAGCAGAGATCTTGAATTTGGACATATCAATCTAAGTTGGTATTACCATCAGAGAAGATTGTAGCTTTCCTTTCTGGAATTATCTAAAATGTTTGCCTAAAAATTGAAATATTTAGTGCATGTATTAGAAAAAAGGAACAGAGAATAGGAGCCTTTAGCATTTGACTACTGACAGGAGAAAACTATCTGAGATATTCAATATAGCCAGATTTAGTGCTAACATGCTGAATTCTTTGCTTTCAAATATTGAAACCATATGTATAGTTAAAGTACCCATAAGGGAACACCCATCCTATTTCCTGCTCCAAGACATGATCACATCTATTTACATTTTCTAGCAGATGACTGTCTAGATGTTTATTTTTAAAATCCTCCAAAGTCAAATGCATAACTTATCTCTTTTAGCTGCTTAATTCATTTGAAAGTTTTTAACTGTCACCTGACATAATCTCCCATTCTTCCCCCCCCGCTTTTTTTTGTCCATTCACTCTAGCAATATCCTCTGTCAATGCAAAAAGTAGATTCTCTTTGCAACAGCCTTTCAAATTTAAAAGTAAATATTGCATTATTTCCTCTGTCATCTCTAGGTTATCCCTTTATAGAAAGAAATGAACCTTGACTTTACCTTCATAAAATACAATTGAGTTGTTTCTTACATTTATCTTCTAGTTATTTAGAAATAATATGGCTATTTTTTCTGTCATGTTACTGGGAATGGAAGTTAGAAAAGCTCAGTCTATAATTGTATTTCATTCTTTTCCCCATTTTTAAGGTAGGCAAATGTTGGGTCCCTTCCCAGATTTCAGAAATCTTCCCCATCTACTATGTGTTCCCAATAGAGCTGACAAAAGCACTGAGATTGTTCTGGTAAATCTGAAATCTTGGAATGATTTTCTTCACATGCAGCATATTTGAAAACATCTGATGTGGCCAGGCAACTCTGTTACAAATAATTAGTTTTAATGGCACACTTCTAAACAATCTGCAGTGCTTTTGGTACATCTGATAAAATCTCAAAGGTTTTAGTGCCTGTAAACTGGCACTTCTGAATCTGCTGACCTGCTAGAACATAGTCAACATAATATAATCAGAACAGTAACATCCCAGGTCTTTTCATCAAAGAGATGACTGTAGTCCAGAATCTCCCTAGGAGCTTTACATCTAGTATTAAGATCAGCATATGCTTTGTCCAGCCACAAGGACTCCCAGAGAGCGTATTTTGATGCCTTCCATCACTTAATCCTTCTGTTCCAGGAGTTAATCCTTATAAGTAGCTTCCGGCTCAACTGGCCTGTCATGTGATACTCTCAGAAGGCATATCAATCATTTCTTCAAGATCTTGTGGTTTTGCTTCCTAAAATGGATTCTGGTGGCAAAAGTGAAAAAGTGAAGGCCTGACTGGTAAAACAGCAAAGGAAACTTCCTTTATGCTGCTTTTTCCTTATGTTACTGCAAGTCAGGAGAGCTACAGTTCTGAATGATATATCAGAGGGGGAAAAAGTATAAGAATTCTTGTGAATTAGAATCAGAAGAGAAAAACAGATCACTAAATAAATTACATGGCTCTCAATTGCATCAAAAGGGTATTAAGCATGTTTCAGTTTTGGTCAGAGTTTTATTGTTTCCTGCAATGCATCTCTTGTTACTTGCCTGCATCTTCTTAAACCCAGAAGGATTATTACTGAGTGTATGTTTTATTGTTATTTACGTTACAAGTCACCATTCTACTCTGAATTTTTGTAACTTTCCTTTTGGTGTCTTTGATTTGAGATGGAACAAATTAAATAATATGACTCCTTTTTTTCTTTCCCCTTGGCTGATAGGGACCTGATAATTATTCCCATGCTTCACAAATCCCACATGGCTTGAATTAAATGATCTGGAAAACACCAAATCTCTTGGCTGTTCAAGGGGCTGACTCGTTCTGTTATGATGTGCTACCAGCTATGTTGTGAGTGGAAATACAAATTGAACTGTTTAAAACCTACAATCTTTTGTCAATCTCAGCATTTTTGATAATGGCTCATGAAAGTTAAATCTTGTATGATATGGTGTTAATGATGTATAGCAGTATTTAGTCCTGAGTTATATAGTCCAGAGAAGGGCAACGAAGCTGGTGAAGGATCTGGAGAACAAGTCTTACAAGGAGCAGCTGAGGGAGCTGGGACTCTTTAGCCTGGAGAAGAGGAGGCTCAGGGGCAACCTTATAGTGCTCTACAGGTACCTGAAAGGAGGCTGTAGTGAGGTGGCGGTTGGTCTATTCTCCCATGTGACTGGTGACAGGACGAGGGGGAATGAGCTAAAGTTGTGCCAGGGGAGGTTTAGGTTGGATATTAGGAAGAACTTTACTGAACGGGTTGTTAGTCACTGGAATAGGCTGCCCAGGGAAGTGGTTGAGTCACCATCCCTGGAGGTCTTCAAAAGACGTTTAGATGTAGAGCTTAGGGATATGGTTTAGTGGAAGATTTGTTAGCGTTAGGTCGGAGGTTGACTTGGTGATCTTGGAGGTCTCTTCCAACCTAGACTATTCTGTGATTCCGTGATTTGCCACAAGATTGAACATTTTTCTCTATTTTCCTGTAGTGAGCCCTCGAGCTGGGGAATGTTAGAAAAGTTTTGGGAGAATGCAGTTACTTCTATTACCACTTTTGAAGTCTTCTCAATGATGCCTTCACTCAGCACTTGAGGAAGAGTCTCACTTTGACTGAGAAGATGTTTCCGTGTTTTGAAGGGAAAAAAGTTGTTACTGCTGTACTGGTTTGGAGTATCCCCAGAGCCTTCCATAAGGCTCCTTGAAAGATGTTCTGCTCTTTACTGGGGTTCAGCAAATGAAATTCAGGATTGAGGGCTTTTTTTTTTTTTTTTTTTTTTTTTTTCCCTCCAAAAATATCTGCTCTTGCAAATATTCATTATAATTCTCCTTTCTATAAAGCAATTCTTTAGTTTTCCTTTAGTTTTCTTTATGTTACAGATGCATTTACTCAAGCTTGTATATACAATCCCTCTGATATACTTGGGACAAGGCTGGAGAGCAGTCTCTACAGTAGTTACATGTGACAGAAAATAATGATGTCCCAGAGGGAGTTAGCTGGAAATCTAATTCAGGTAGAGGCAGAAGCAGAAATACGGTAATACAGAAAGTATTAATACATAATACATAAAGATAATACATAAAGATCCAAATTTCTTTCAGATCCACATCTCTCATCTTTCAGAATTTCCTGTATGAAAAGATGCTCTAATTCTTTATCAGTTTTATAGAAGATTGCTCCTGAATCATCAGAAGTGTCAAATTCACTTCTGATCAGTTGAATGAAATGACAAGAGAAATAACTTGGCCAATATGTACAAGATAGGAGGTAAGAAAAACATTGCAATTACAATATCAGAAAATAACTTCATAGAGAAATGGAAGCCTAAGCAATGATGTTATATAGGTATTTAGATGTGTCTACACACATCTTTGTAAAAGCACTTTGCCTGTTAGTATAGATATTCCCCCAATTACTATTACACCCATTATCCGGAAATAACAATTCCTCAGCCTCGGTACTTTTTCTATGCTTTACTATATGGTTCTACAACACTTGAGCATATAATGGGAACTTGACTCCAGGTGCTATTATAAATAAATATAAAGGCAACCAGGACTGACTGAGCCTAACGAATAAGCTTCCTATGGAAAAGGACTAATTTAATTCAAGGTCATGGGGAATGGTTGCAACCTGTAAAGATCACATTTTCTTCTGAAAGGTCCTTAAGGATTTGGAATAATGGTTATTTTATTGGTCACATATCAGTTCATATACTTTTGTGCTGTGTTCTCCTGTTCTTCTTTTTAACAGTAATTTAAAAAAGAATCAAAGACAAAATTATGTCAGTCAAAAATTCCAAGCAGATTAGTTTTGAGATTTCACCATGAATTAGTTGCAGTAACAACAAAAACACCACTGATTTAGAACAGTGTTAATGTACTGAATCAAATCATTTTAAGTCAAAAAACAAAACACCAAAATTACTTTTTCTTTGATCAGGCAGATGATGCAAGTCTTCCCATTTCTTAATTGTTACAGTAAAATGATCCAGTTCTGATGTTGGTGTGTATGAGTCTGAACACAATGGAAGACAATGATTTTATCAGTTTGAGGTTTTAGCCCAACTGATTCTTTGTATGCCAGTGAAAATGCCTGCCTCACAACGATTGTTCTAACAGGAAGGTATTTACAGGAGCAAGTAGCGTTAAAATAAATTATCTATCTGATTACACTTCTGCTAACTGCTTGCCTTGACTAGATAACAATACAATAAAGGAGTATACTAGACTTTACTGAATGGATCTGGTGACAAAAATTAAATGCAAAAATAATTATATTGAGACAATTTTAAGCATTTATTTTCTGAGCACAGGAAGAGAGTAATTGCTGATGAATTTGTATCCAGTTGAATCAGCTGCTTTGTTAGGACATCAACAGTACAAGAGGTTTCTCCGACAGCTGTTCTGGCTGTGCTTTGAATCTTAATCAGACATCTTTGCCAAAGAGTTATAATAGCACTTACCACATACTTTCCTTTGTAAACATTAGTTAATTAAGCAGAACTCTTTCGAAACAACATAAACTGGAAAGTCTACTTGGCAAAGACAGAAGAGATTAACAGAAAAAGAAGAAATAAGAAAAGGTAGCACATAAGCAAAACTCTGAAAGATTTCTTGGTACTTTGTCGCTGAACTGTCCCCAGAGACATGGAAGGCCATGGAAAGACCTGTGCAGATTCCTGCTACGGTGGATGTTGTCCCTGATGATACTTTCTGCTTCAGCTGGTCACATTTATCTGAGCTGGAAAAAACATGTTAGTCCCTGGTCCCTTTGTGTTTTTTGTTTGTTTGTTTTTTGTTTTGCACAGGTTTTGGTAGGTCTAAGCAAACATAAATGTGCTCTTTTGGTAGTTCAAAGTACTTCAGTTAATTATTTGCATTCACAATGGTTAAGAATCAGTTAAAACTGTTAGTCTAAACAGGTACTTTCTATAGAAGAAAATGATATTATAAGGACTTTCTTTTCTATTCATTATGTATTTCTATTCTCTAACATGTATGTATAGCTAATTACTCACTGAACAGCCTTGTCCTCTTTCTGAGGTAAATACGACACAAAGTCCCACAGACACTCCACAAATAGCAGGGTTATAAAACAAGTGCATTGACTTTTCTCCCTTAACCGTTATCAGCAAGCTCTGTCCAGGCAACTCTTGAATTTTAGTTATATCTAGCTTCCTTTCTTAGTTTTAGAGAAGCCAGCTACGCATTCAGCCTTGCCTGGAGGGGTCATAAATGTTCCAAGAGAGCTCAGTAGTGTTCTCAACAAAGGTTCTACCAGTAACAAGGATTTTAAGACACTGTGATTATTCCATTAAAACCATGTTATTGAAAAAAAGAATCTATGCTAGGGTTGGAGAAGAAAAGTGTTTTAGGCGTTGTCAGGAAATGTTTTTCCTTGTTAGATGTAAGTAAAGGTGAAAAGTATTGAAGTATGAAAAAGTGGGGAAATAGGTCTACAGTCAGCTGTGGTGCATCCAAATCACTGAAGAATGTAGTCCCATCATTTTCACAGGGATATTTTCATTTTAGGTAGCTTCCATTATAGGTCTTGGAAAATCTTTAGATTTTCATGAAACAAATTTATTCACTGTGGAAATTACAAACATTTCACGGAGAAACAAGATTTCCTTGGATAACTTTATAGGAGATGGCAGTGTAGAGAGAAGACATGTACAACTGGTTTTGACAAATTCAAGCGTTTCTTCAAGAAAACAAACTCAAGGAAATTTTTTGTCATTCTAATACTTTGTGGAGAAACATCTCTGTCTGGCAAGCTGTAATGTATTAGTGGCATTTGTACACCTGTGGTACTCACAAGTCTCAGCTGGAAATGGGATGGGGAGGCATTGCATTAAGGCAGTGCTTCCCAGGTATTATTCTAGCTGCAATTTCTTTTGCTCATTGTCGTTATATTTTTTTCATTTTTCTATATGTTACAAAGCAACTTAAAATTTAGGATTGTTTCAAAGTTGAGAGTTACATTCTTCTGAGTTATGATTTTTCACCCCTTTAAAACACCTACTGCATCAGTCAGATATTCAGGAAATATCCTATGTTTTAATATTTAGGATCATTATTAGCAAACACTTAAAATAATGCAACAATAGAAAGGATCATTATAGCACACAAAGATTGCTTAGGAAATGTATGTCACGGTCAGAAGAGGAATAAATTCTCCCGTGTCCAAGGCTGGTTGTTGTAGCTGGAAAAACCTCTTTGCTTTCTTTACTAATAGTGAAGTATTTTACAGCTATGGGTAAAGATTACTGTGCTTCTAGTAATGCACTGTGTATATGATATTGATTATCCAGATTGAGCTTTTCAATAATAATGCCATCTTCACTTTATTTTTGTATTAGAAAAACTATTTCCTGAAGAAGAAACTTTCTATGTTGACAGATAGCAGACTTCTATCCAATGAAAGCTGTTGGCACCTGCATCAATTTTTTGTGTAGCTGATGTAGCTAATGAGCGTTAATTTACTATTATGGAATAATAAATCTACAGAGTAATCCATATATTATACCTATTCTTGTAAATGAGCTCATATGACATCTATAAATCTCAGTAGGCAAACACTTTAAAATACTGTAAAGTAGTTTTTTAACACAAAATCTTCTTTTCCTATCTAATGTTGGCTCTGTTTGGAGATTGAGTTATAAATAACCTCTGAATGCCAGCTTCAGGAGGCCTGATGAAAGCTATATTTTGTTGTTTTAATGAATAAAATATTGTCTCCAAACAACCACTAGCAGAGCAAACTTTCTGGTGTCAAGAAACATGAATCTGTGAATATCTTCAGTGGAAGAACTGAAATTGTGCTAACAAAAAAAAAAAAAAGGAAGATGAGATCTTGTAAAAAAAACACTGTCAGAAAACACGGTCAGACTAAGCTTGAGAGCTTGAGTGGGAGTTTTGAGAGAATATCAAAGTTTTATGAAACTTTCTTCTGTGTGATAAAGGCATAAAAGTTACTGAATGGAGAAACAAAGGGTTTATACAAGATCAGTCTGTAACATATGATATTTGAAGACAAATCTCATCCTGTTACAAGAATAAGTCCTATTAAGAGAATTTTATATATATTTAAGAGGGTTGTGACTTTCATCTCTTTCTATTTACAGATCACATTTTTATTATTCTAAAACTTGATCACCTGATCATGTGACATTTTCACAGCCCTTTTCCCTTGTGGTTTGTACAGCGGGCATGTTTAAACCGTCCTCTGTATTCTTCCCTCTCCACCCTCCCCAATATATTTTCCCTTTGTCATTAGCTGGTGGGACTGTTGAATATTTATTTTTCATCAGAATGCTCTAGATAGTAGTATGACCAATTCAGTTAAAACATAGCCTTCAACTTCGCACTGGGATCATAACAACACTTCAATCTTATATTTTGTTTTTGTGATTTTAGTAGGATAGACCCAGTATGCAACAAGTAGACTTCTCCCTTATTTCGAAGTATCTGTATGTGAAGAAAAATATTTGTAGTCTCAGGTTTCAAAATACCTCCCCTATTCTCTTAGTTCCAGAGAGGTAGAGCTTTATCCATTACTCAGTACCATTTTCTTCCTTATATAAGCTCATCATCTTCCATGAATTTCCAGATAGTGCTCAGGTAGTTGGTTGAAAAGTGGAGGAGAAGAGATTTTTTTCCTCACACACTGTAGAGACTTTCTGAAATAAGAGCTTTAATTTTCATTGTCTTTAGTGTGTTTCACATTTGGCTTTGGTTGACTTTCATAATCTTCCTCCTAGATCACCTAGATCGGTGCTGTCCAATGGGTTTGAGCTAGGCATTGATCTCTGAACTTTTGTTACCAGTTGTTTTGCTTCATTCTCTTTTTTTTTTTTTTGGGTGTGGGGGGGGGGGGGGGGTGTATGTGATATACTCTAAAGATGACCAGTCATTTCTTACTGCTAACCCTTTCAATTTTTATCAGTGAACCCTTTCATGTCCTTTTTATCTTTAGTCTCGCAACATTCACTTGTTTCTTCCTGGAACATTAGTTGCTAATGACCTTTCTGTCCACTTCTTTCTCTTTCCTCTTCCTCTGTTCCAGTAATATTTTGAAGTTAACTATGCTCTGGAAGATGATGTGGCAGCAAAGAAATGAGTCATCTGCTACTGTGGACTTTTTTTCTAGTGTGCAGTGGGAATTTCCTTGAATTAAAATAAAAGATCAGAATTCAGTGAACATCAGACAATGACAATGCAGAGAATAATGAATCTCGGTGCACAGTAAACATACATGTGACCAGGATTTAAAGAGGGAGAAGTTTGGAGATTTTTTAAATATTTTTTTATAAATGATGTTGGGCATATAAGTGACTAGGAACTAACATCCTGAGCAGGCTGTTAGCTATATGTATTATTCTTTTGTCCACACACACATTCTGTCCTTGCTTTCAAATGCTTTTTAAACTCATGAGCTTTGTCCTTCTTTAATCTAATCTTTCTGATGTTGTTGCTCTCCATGGCAGAGCTTTTGTGTAGGGGTGTCATTTTTCAAGAGAAGGTCTTTGACCCTTGTAAATCATGGCAGAAGGAAATTGAGTAAATAATATATACAACATATATTCATGAGTTTTTCAAAAGAGTCTGTCTGGAGACCACTGGATATATTAGATGGATGCAAAAATACCTGTAGCAAAAACAAACAACAACAACAAAAAAACAGGTCATCCTTTTCTATATCCTGATCCAAAAAAAAAAAAAAACACCTTTGAATAAAATCAAGCACATCTTAATGGGAAAGAACAGGTGAAAAATAAGAATAAAGCCTGGTGGCTTCACTCAGCCCAAAAAATGACTGGCTGATAAAATGCATTTACTCAGGATTTTAATTGTAAGGACTAGAACAGCAGCACTGCGTGGGGAAGGCTGACAAAAAGAAGGAATTGGGAGGGTGAAAATATGTAATGGCCTCTGCAGTGTAAAGCTGCTCAGATCCATGAAGCTGACCTAGCTCAGCACTGATTCTTCCCCAAATACTTTTGATTGTTCTTGGAGAAGCTTGCTGATTTATTCAGCAAGCAATTCTTTGGATGAAGTCCTGGTACCACTGCTGCAGCTCAAAAACAAATGGTGAAGGATCATGAAGAATTTAATTCTCCCTCTGACAGCATGCATGTCACATTGGGAACTGACACGTTAACCAGATATTTTAATGCCAGACTTCTGTGTTACGCATTTGTTTGCCTATAGCAGGAATTAGCAGAAAGAGATTATTATGAAGGCTATCAAGGACCCAACCAAAGCTCTAATTTCTAATTAGTTTTGGCACAAGTGGAGTGGGATAGAAAGACACAGAGCAGCCTGTTCTACCCAGCCTAGCAAAAATTCCAGGTAGGATGTGTCAGCTCTAGGAGTGGGTGCCAATAGTCAGAAATCTGTGTACAGTGGTGAATGAAGAGCTGAAAGGTTCTTTCTTAGGCTTTGCAAAGGCCAATTCAAACCTCAAAATGCAGCCGTGAAATGTACGAAGTTCAAGTCCAAAACATTGTGTTAAAAGAAGAATGACAGCAATCTTGAAAGTAGATAACACATACTTGGATTTCAGGAAAAGCAGTAGAGCAATGATATTATTTTCCCTGTTTGGATTTAAAAGCCTGCAGTTCCCACATACCTTATATAGCCTCAGATGGTGCTACAGGCTTTTGGCTTTGGCTCACTTGTAGATACCAAAATTACTGAAGCTGTCAGGTTTTTAGAAAATGCACAGTACAATAGGTGTTACTGTCAAGTGAAACTGGAAGTTTTTAGACAATAACTTTTAATAAACCAGGAGGGTATTAGGTAAAGGAAAATAAATAAAAATAAAAATTAAAAAAAAAACAAAAACCTACAGGCTTTCCATGTGCTTTCACTTCCATATTCATGTGGCAAGGACTGTGTGCTAGTAATAAAGAGGCCTTGTGTTCTGTGCTGTACCAACCACTTAAGAGAATGCCTCTTTGCCAAAATAACTTAGTGGATAATTCTGGGGAAGGATGAGAAATTACACATATTCAGATTGCAGCTGTACTTATTAGTGTACCTTAGAGCCTTCAAAGGAAGGTGGCATCAGGCCTCTTCAGAATATTTCTGAAAATTTGATTAAAATCTCCGCATGTATCTGCTGAGAGCATATTGATAAACACAGCATGCTGGTTAGGAAATATGAAAGAAAAATGCAAAAAAGGAACACCTCAATTTTTCATTCTCCTGTGTACAAGCGAGGAGCCTTGGCCTTTGGTCATGCCAGTCTTCAGGTGTTTTCAGTAAGATTATGATTTAATCCTCTTAAGCTAACAGAAATAATGCTCCATCAAAGCTTTTAAAATCATGGAGAAGAGCATTTGCATGTTGGAGGTAAGCATCTTTGTGTGCATGACTTCAGTCATATTTTTTTTTGTACTACGTTACTTCAATGTCCAACGTCTTCACCAGAGATACCTGAGCTCTGTTAGAATGGACAATGCTTGTAACTCTATAAATTAAACTTCATGAAAGGGTGCTCAAGATTAGGTAGGAAGATTTAACATCCTTCTGATGAGTTAGAAAGAATGTAAAGCAAGCCAATACAAGGATAATGATGCCAAGCATCTTAAGGCCTAAAGAGCTTTATAACAATCTTGGGAAGAATCATATTGAGAAACTGCTCTTTGATAGCAACGATGACATTTCTCTAAATGGAAAGCCTTATCTTAACAGACTTATAAAAACACTTCTGCAACAGAAGCACTGTACACAACTTTGCAAGATACCAATGAATAATCAAATGTAGAGAAGAGTGATAATCATTGGAGAAGAGGATCGGACACATTCTATTCTGAATACATGGTCAGTTGCTTATTAGTAGAATCTTATTGAGACCTTGACAGAATGTCTCTATAGATCTCTTGGTTGGCAAGGAGATGTTCATCCTTGTCTGTAACAGACTTCTTTGCATAAGAGATCATAATTCAAAAGAAAAAAGGAAAAAACTCTTCCCTTGTCATTCAAGAGCTCACGATCATTTTGATTGATGGGCACTCACCACAGGTTCTCCAAATCTCCATCAATCCTGTGCCTGACAAGATTTTGTAGGTGGTAACAGATCATTCTATATCTTTTCGTATCTAGTCTAGATGATCTGTAATACACAGCTTCTAAAGCAATAAAATAAGTGAAAGGGGGGCTTTTAAATGAACCTCTAAAGTGAATTCAAGATCTGGTTCAAATGCCAGCTCATTTGGCACATGGATACCCTCCAGAAAACTTCTACTTGGGCAGAAAATTCTCTTTTCCATTTCAAGTGCTTTTAAAAGTGCTTCAGAGCCAATTCTGGAAATAGCAACTTGCAACCAGAAAGTTTCACTAATAAATCAAAATAAAAATCAAAGAAAATATTTGAATACCTAATTTCAGGGAAAATGACAAGGTTAAATGCTTTGCTGGCATTTGGATATTGTGCTGAGCACATTAGAAATGCAGATTGCTGGGGTGTTGGGAAGGCAGTGATCCTAGCACATAATTTATAACCTGTCACAGTAGAAATTGTTTAACAGTGAAGGGAATATCTCTGAAAATCTCAGTATGAAGACCAAGGAAACTTGGTCAAAAAAGGAGACGTTGCTTGATGGTAAGTGATTCAAAGAGAACATTTTGGTTTCATTAAAAAACAAATGGACAATTCTTGAGGGAAAAAAAATTGGCTGGCTTCTGAAACTTTAAAAATTTAAAACCATAAACGTAATAACAATACATGAAATGCCTTCCCCTGGGAAGCCTCAAAAAATGGTACAATGGTGATTTCAGTAAGATGATGACAACAGAACAATAGCAATATCAATGTTGTTAAGAACAACACTAATCAAGTAAACTGAAGAGGAAAAATATACTGCAGGTTGAACTGGTTTTAACTCCACTCTCTTTGTGATTGAGCTTTGGTAACATTAAAGTTTGAAAGATAACTTTAGTTCTTCTTATGAACTAGAGTTTACATGGATGTTGACAGTACCTCTGCATTTGTGGTCTAAAAATAGGAGGATAAGAAAGTTAAACAAAACAAAATAAAAACAGAACACAATGTTGATTCTACAGTTTTTTTTTCTCTGTTTCCCTTACAAAATGTTAATTTGCAATGAAATTTATGAGACTAATTGTACTTACTGAAGTGTTTGAAACATGGAATAACTTGGGTTTTGGAGTAAATGATATTCCAAAAGAAGATATGGAGTAAGGAGAAATAACTAGTCTGATAGCTGGAAGCCATGTAGTTGCACCTATTTTGCAGAGCCTCCACTTTGTATTTAATAACTTTTATCAAGAGGCAAAAGGTGTTAGCCTAGGCTGAGGACTGATTTTGCATCACTGCCAGACTGAACTCTCAAAAGACCACTTAGATAAACCCATGGAAATCTTTAAGTACATAATTTCTTAACACGAGAATTATCTGTCCAGACGACAGTCTAGGTTCTCTCTAAAATGTACAAGAATGAAAAAGAAAGTCTTTGAAGAGAACTTGTTTCAATAAACAACACTCATGAAATATTTCTTATTCCTTTTCTAGTACGTTTTAATGGCTCAAGGCTTCCTTTGGACAGTGTTTTTCTGTGAAATATATTGCCACTACTATCTTTCTTTGTTTTTGTCTTTTTGAATCAACCAGAAGAACATCAAGGGATGCCTGGGGATCTGAAAGCTTGTTTCGATTTGAATTTTTCTTGGTAATCTGCATAGCTCTTGCATACTCTTTTGGAGTTTTTCCACTGGGCACGCATAGCTGAACTGCTGATGGGAACATCAACAATCTTCGTTCTCCTGAAATGCTTGCACAGATTCAGGAGGCAGCCATACTTATGGGGGCCATAATGCATTACCCTTTTTCCAGGCTGTATGAAGAAGCAATGGCAGATGGCTTTTAACTAAAACACAAAATAGATTGTGCCACTGGACAATGAGGGAACACTGGCCTTTTGGCTGAATAGACAATAAAGGGAAAGGACTGTCCCTGGCTTAGTGCTGTTCACTGCCAGGCATTTCAGGAAGGCTCAATCTAGTTATATGCTGCTGTAAATGAGCAAGTGCACCTGCCCTGGACAAGGGAGCTGTAAGAGTTGAGGATTTGTACTGATGTGTTTTAAGGTACCAAAGCAGGTTCAAGAGAGACCAGTTCAGGAGAACTGGGGTTTTAACATTATCTTAAATTCTCTTTCTGTGCCAGGGGAAACTCAAGCCAAACCTTCCTTATGTTTCTGCAAAACACAATCTTATCTATGTGCAAAGACTTCAAAAAGAAGCAGTAAAAAGAGTATGTGTAACTGCAGAGACCAAACAAGGAAAAAAAAGGGGGGGGGGTGTGGGGAGGGTATAACCACAGTTCTCAAGAACTTTTGAAGAGATTGAACAATTTCTGTGGGACATGAAAAGAATGGCACATCCCATCCTAATAATTGCATTCAAGCAGTTTGATCTGTACAAACAAATATGCTGTTACTTTCCATCCCCTTCTCCTGAGCCCCTGGCAAAATGTGACAACATAGCTGTTCTTTGGCAAAAGGAACACATATTTCTTCATAACAGACTCCTCTGAGTATGTAGAGATGGCAGAATCAGAGAAAAATTTCATGTTATTGAAAAAGAGACTCCAAGCAATTCAAAACTCAAGGTCATTATGACTGACAGGATGCTGGAGAGTATACTAAACTATTTGACAGCATTTCAAACACATGCATCAGATGATAGTTTTCTTTCTAAATTAGACATTTGCTGGTGGAAATCCAATAGGGTCAGAAGAAATTGTGTTTCAGAGTTGATATGTTTCTCATCTGCTTATCTTTGACATCATGTTTTGGTGTTGCATCTCCTCTTTGCTCCTGATAAATTTTAAACAGATGTCTCAACTCCTACCCTGCAATATCCACCTCCAGCAATGCCTGTTATTCATACCATATTTTTCTGACCCCTGTATTAGATAACTGAATGGTAACAGTCTACAGTAGCCTTGATTTGCTAACTGGTAACAGGCTTTTCTTTTAGAGGAATGCCACAATATTAAAAAAAAAAAAAAAAAAAAAAAAAGCGAGAACTTTCAAATGATCTGCTGAAATGATGACTGATTTTTGGCTTAGTGAAGTGAAGGGCAGTTCTGGCAAGAGAAAATGTGTGAAGGCTTTCCAATGGTTTCAGGGACAGCAGCTTCACTGATGGGGCTGAACTCTGAAATGCTGCTGTTCAGGAAAGTGAAGAGGTCAGGAACAGTCCCTGTAGAGCTGTAAAGCAGAAGCTTTGCTGAGATGAATTTGATATGTGAAATTAATTAAATCTATTATTATTATGTGATTTTGTTAAAGACTGAATCTTATTTTATTTTTTTAAACTCTACTAGACATCTTATTCAACAGTGCATGTGCAAGTAGTAATTTGCAGGGATATCACCTAAAAATATGTTTGCTGCACTCACATATGCAGAGTGATCTCAGGATTATGACATGCATTAGTACTTCTAGTCTCAGTCAAGCCTTGAACATTGTCAGAATATGAGTATCTATGCAAAGGGAACATTACACAAGAACCCTGAAGAAATTTCCCAGTAATGTCCTTTTTGAATACTTGTCTTTCTTCTACTTTCTTAGGTTTAGTTTTCCTTACATAAATATGTACTATGTTAAATAGAATAAGATCAAGCTTTCGTAACTGTATTTTTTGGGTTTTTTTTGAAGCACAGATGAGTTGTGTGTCGATTACAGGCTTAAAATTATCATATATTAGGTGCCCTAGGAAATCTTAGGGAAAGAAAAAGCTTAGGCTCATACTGAACATGCAGCAAGACATGATGCTGTCTCAGCTGAAACAGCTGAGTGAATGGCTTGACACACTGAATATTCCACTCCTTTTCAAACAGATCAATCTCAGGGGAAAAGGAATGTAATTTCTGGAGGCATTTATGTGACTGAAATAACAGAACTAGATGTGGTCCCTTTTGATCTTAAACTTTTGAGTTTTTACCATATCAAGTTCTAAAGGGAAAATACACCCTTTAGATAAGGGTTTTCCAAAGACTACAAGATCTGCTTTGATCGGAGCTGTCCTGGCTGACATTTTGTCTTGGAAAGTAATTTTTTTTCTTCTTGGGGTACAGGCACACCATAGCTAACTGTTGGAGGGAAGGGATTGTCCCACTCTGCTCTGCACTGGTGCGGCCTCACCTCAAGTACTGTGTGCAGATTTGGGCACCACAATATAAGGACATAAAACTATTAGAAAGTGTCTAAAGGAGGGCTGCAGAGATGGTGAAGGGTCTAGAGGGGAAAACATATGAGGAGTGCCTGAAATCACTTGGTTTGTTCAGCCCAGAGAAGAGGAGATTGAGTGGAGGCCTTGTGGCGGCCTACAGCTTCCTCATGAGGCAAGTGGAGGACATGCCTGTCCTGTTCCTAAGCAGCAGCCTCACCCTCTGACCAACACACCCCATATTTATTGTTCAGCATGATGCCATGTGGCATGGAATACCCCTTCGGACAGATTGGGTTAGCTGGTTCTGTCCCCTCCCAGCTTCTTATACACCCAGAGCCTCCTTGCTGGCAGGGCAGCATGTGACACTGAAAAGTCCTTGGCTTAGTGTAAGCTCTGCTCTGCAACAACTAAAACATTGGTGTGTTATCAACTTTATTTTTCTCCTAAATGCAAATCACAGAAACTTACTAGCCACAATGAAAAAAATTAACTATCTCAGCTGAAACCAGGACAAGAAGTCATTCTCTTAAACCTCTTCTACTTTTAGGACAGTTCTCTGAACTCTCTCCAATATGACTAAATTAAAAATCACAGTCCCGAAATCTGAAGGCAGTACTCCAGCTGGGCCCATCATGGTACAAATGAAGAATAACGATTACCTTGTATCAGTACATTCCAGACTGGAATTTAACCTTTCCCATCAGAATCCATGCTGATTCTATTTTGTCTGTGTTCTGTCACAGTCTGCTGTGTGCTGTGGCGGGGACACCTGTAAAGGCCATTTTTTGCATGGTTCCTCTTGTGTCTTTCTTACACCACTTTGTATTTTTTTAATTGCAAGTCACCATGAGGAGTATTGACCTCATATCAAAATTACTTAGGTTACTTAAAAATCTGGTTCTGTTCTTCAGCGTGTTCTCTCTCCACAGTCCAGTCACCAGTGGGAAATATTAAATAAAACCAGAAGAGATTCCTTAGGACCTCCAGCTGTACCATCATGCAATTTACAGAAAACAACAACAACAAAAATGTCCGTTTCCTTTAATTTATTATACACTGATTTTCTGTTGCTTTTATTTAGGCTGCATTCCCTAATTTGCTTGAAAACTTGCTACCAGAGTAGTATGAAAAGCTTTTAAGACACATTGCCCCTTCTTGTCTAGGTATGCTAACTTATCAGTCAGAGAGGATAATTAGGTTGCTTTAACATAATTTGTTTTTATGACATTTCCACATTGGCCACATTTTTATCACCTTACTATGATGTAAGTGCTTATGAAATGTTTCATAATTTCACTTCACTGTTTCTAGAAACTGAAGCTTAAGGAGTTCAAAGAGAGGTAATTGTGATTCCCTTTTTAAAGTATAATGCTGTGTTTGCCATTCTCTTGAATCTGCTCCACTCCCCCATGAGCTATGAGATCTTAAGGACGTTTTTTACTGACTCAGATTTCTTCAGTATCTGTACAAAATAGTGGCTTGAAGGGAGAGTGAAAAAAGATTCTAAAAGCCCAGTGTGTCTAAAACCTGAAATGAGCTATGCTTTTGGAGATTGGTTTCTATGTATGTCATTTCTCATGGAGGCAAAATTAGGCTGTTAGTGTCAGGAAAGGTATAAATCTTGGAGGCAGCTGCAGAAATGACTCAGGCTTCTGAAGATAAAATGTGTGAGATGTTAGAACTGAAATTAAAGACCATTAGAAAGGTATAAATAATAATAAAGCTATGTAATTGTATATCTTTCAGTTATCTCAGAACACTTCTGGCAATAATTTAGATGCAACTGGTAAGAAATATTATTCTTTCTTAGAGGAAAAAAAGTCCTTAAAATGATTAATTATGTCATATGAACTTCTGAAAATAGTTTTTGTAAACTAGGAAACCAGTCTACCATTTTTCTATATTGAGTATCAGATGGTTTTCTTTGATTTCATTAATATTGCAACTGGTTTAACACAGGATGCTATAAATTGACAAGAAATATGCACATCCCATGAACAACACATATGGAACATGTTATGTACTAGAATAGTCGCTTCTCTCTAGTCCTTCCTTTAGGTTAATTCAGCTGAATGAAACCATGAAGTGTACTTTCCTCTACCTCATTTCTTTGTCTATTTGTATGCAAGTTCAGTGCTAGCTAGTTCGGTGCTAAGCAGTGGATGATAGCTATTGCTCTGATCTGGTGTCATACTTCACTCTGATTAGTGTTTTTCACGTTTTATTATTATTATTGTTATTTATTTATTTTTAATCAAACATTAAACAAACTTGGAGGATGAAGATGGGTAAAAATGAAGGTTATTCCAGGAAGTCTGTCATATATTGCTCATATCTACTGCATCAATAGCTGGTTTGCTGGCATGGGAAGGATGCAGGCAGAGACTATCAAAGATTTTCCGTGTGAGGGGATTATAAATGGTCTTATCATAACTAAAATATCAAACAATAACATGTGGTGATAATATTTTGGAACTTTTTCTATTTAACTCCTGCGTTATTTTATCTAAAAACATTTTCTGGACTTGAAAGGATGTCAGTAACACTGCTCAGTATCAACTACAGTCTGCCTCCCAAAACCTTAAGAACTTGAGCTGGAACCAAAGTCTATTCTAAAACTGTGGGATTTATTTATTTTTTTTAAACTTGTGTATTTATTTTACATAGAAGTGTCTTATACAATTTAACAGTGCAATAAAATTCCCATTAAAAATAAACCTCTGGCATGGAAATGCAGTTAGCAAAGTACTCTTCTGTGGAGACTTCAGCTATGAATCAACATGTTAGAAGAGTCCAGATAAATATAAGACTTCATTTCTTACAGCCTGCAGCAATGTGAATTTTTTCTCTTTACTATAAATAATATTTGAGCATGTGTTTAGGAGACCCACCAAACGTGTCTGAAAGGCTCATATAGCCCTCAGCAAGGAAAAGATTACAGACCAAGGAACTGAATATTCTGAGAATTTTCCTTTTTTGTGTCTTTTTTGAACTATTGCCCCCTTAAAAAAATAAAATAAAAAAGACAAGATATAAGTGTAAGTGAGGCATGGCCACCTCCTCCAGCCCAGAACTGCTTTTGTCTAACTGGGGTCTCTGCGCAGGCTGGGGAATGCCACTGATGTTTTCCTTTTCGCAGTAGCAAAGATGGACACGTATCCCAGAGACACACAGAGGCAGGACACTGACATGGATAGTCTCTGCCTGCATCCTCCCATCACTGCCTCCCTTTCTTATTATCCATTGTTGCATTGGAAAAGGGCCCTGACCAGATACCATAAAGCAGTAGACAACTCTCCTTCTATGTACTGTTATAAGCAGCCACTTAGACCCTAAGCACTTTTTTTTTTTTTATTATTATTTTTTCCAAGAGTGAGAGAAGTATATAGAAAATGTCTCCTGAAGTTGTAATTTCTCTAGTTTTCCATATAAAGACAGAAATATATGTAAGCATTCCTGAAAAGCCTTATGGTGAATACATGCAGTGATATCTTGTTGTGTTATGACAGGAGGAAAAACTGACATCAGTCAATATTGGAAGGTCCAATATAGTCAATTCTAAAGTTAGAATGTGAAGCCTTGATGATGTGTTTTCTTTTTCTTTTTTTCTTTCTTTCTTTTTTTTTTTTTTTAAAGTGGCATATCATGAAAACTCTACTTTTTGCTTTAAACAAATCACTTTTCTAACCAAAATTTTAGTTAGAAACTAAAACTGAATGCTAAAACTGCATGTTTCAGGTCAGTATGACTAACTCCAAAATAATTGTTTGAAATGATCGACTGATTTTTGTTGCAAGGCAGCTGAAGACTCATCTCCAGTAATCTCATGAGAATCATTACTTTTCAAGTGTTGTTTTTCGGGAGCACTATGTGCTTTTTCTTCACAGTCCTCTTCTGCTCCCCTTCCTCAACTACGCATTGAATAATGTACTTCCCCCCTCATGGGTTGTGTTTGAGGTTATGTCTTGACTGATTAAATCTGTCACAAAAGGTTGAGGACCTGAGAAAGAACTAATAAACTGCAGCAACAGATTTACTATTGTTAGTACAGATTTTAATCTGTAATTTTTTCAGACTGTAAAATCTGTAATGCCCACTCCTTCCCAATTTTAATTCTATTTTTGGAAATACTAAGTGCTTAAAATGCACTGATTCCTGCATTGAGAAGGATAAAGTTTTCTTTTTACTGCAAAATCAGCTCCAGACTTTTGAACATCAGGTGTTGAATGATGATTGGAATATAGTGTTATTGATTGTGACGGTATTCCTTTATAATGTGGATTTCAAGGCTAAAATGCCATGCTGGAAATAGTCTGATACAAAGAACTGGGCTTAGTGTACAAAGCTGAACTTTTCTGGTTGTGTTTTGTAGCCACCTAAGATAACTTCTGGCCTTAGCATGGCCCTCCTACTCATTCCTTAGAGCTGTGCTCCTGAGGACTGCTAACAAACCTTTGCTCTGAATTGAACTGTACCTTTGCGAGACTCAAATGCAACCCAGGATGAACTGTTCTGATTCACCTTCTTAAAGCTTTGAGAATATTTGTACAAACTAGCTAAGACTCTTCTCAAGAAGTGGAAAAAAAAAAAAAAAAAAAAAAAGAAAAAGAAAAAGAAAAAAAAGTTAAGCAAACAGACAATCCTGAAAACTTTGCAGATTTTTTTAAATATATTTTTTTCTTTTGAGCATCTTGACCTAACTCATGAAAGTTTTGCGAAAGACACAAACAAAGATGTTTCATTCCTAATGGTACAAGTGTTCTGGACTCCTAGTTAAAGAGCTGTTGCCCCTTTATGTGGGTGGAATACAAAGTTTTAATAAACTCTACCATTCTGAGTCATTCTAATCCTATTAGCAGTGAATCCTCTTGTTATTCTGTATATGTACTTAGCTCTCAGATACTTCTGTATATGTACTTAGCTCTCTCTACTAAAATCACCTCTGCTTCTTTCACACTGGTCAGAGCAGCACCATAAAGTCACGGTGCTCTGCCCTCCCTACTAGGGCAACCTGCAACACAAATTGCTGCACTTTTGACAGAGGCAGAATTGCCCTGGAGGCCAGCACATCTCCTCCCACCACACCTGAAATTATGTTTATATTTTGAGCACAAAGTGTTGATTGGTAAAGGTGCAAGGTATCACATCACCTGCACATAATGTGATCTCTTCCTTGTGCTGCTTATACTCTGTTACCTGATTATTTTTTTTAGTGACCTGCTTGCTCAACATATTAAAACAGAAAGAGCAAAAGTGAAAAAAAACACATATTAGTGTTGCATACAGAAAAATAGCACTTCTTGACATTATCCTTTTGACTTCAAATTCACTTCTGTTATCAGTATAACTTCCACGTTTTTCTATTGTCAGAAAATGATATGGTAACAACAGCTTTTTATTTATTTATTTATTTCATCTGGAGCCTTTTCAGGGCTTTCTCATTAATTATTTCCCACTCTAAAGGTATCATAACTTTTCTCTTTGAGTAAATTCATGTCCTCATACACTTTGCATGCCATGATTATGAGCAACACTGAAAAATCTCGAGAAGCCGAAAGAGACATCACACTAGAAAAACAAACAAACAAACAAACAAAAAACATTTATAACACCCTCAAGTGGCAGGTTTGCAATTTGCTTAGGAACTTAGAGATCAGTTACACATGGTGTTTTCATTTTGTGAAATGACTGTACCACTGAATTTCTTAACTACTTTATATGATAATATTAACTAGGAAGAGAGAGGAAGCTAGATAGCTGCTTGCTTCTCTGTAGAAATGTCCACCACTGCCCCAAAGCTGCTTCTATTTGTAGACCAGTCTGAGAAACATGGAAATATTTTATTTTTGTTTTGTTGCAAAATAAATACTAGCTCATGTTTTCATTAATGATGAATATTTAGTTCCTGGGAATCTATTGCCTTAATGCTAGTTTTAGTATGTATAAAATTTAATACATTACTCCACATATGATTCTTTCAGCATCTTACATGCATCATGAGCACAGTCTGAGAACTGAGTCATGAACTGTACTGAGTTCCTCTGACTTTTTATATAGAAGCTCTATTTTCCAAAACATTCCTATTGCCTTTTTTTAGACTTTAAATTATCCCTGTATTTCTAAAGTTATACTGTCTGAACTGATGACTGGGACAATTCCAGTACTTGAGAAAAGCAGGATGCTTTCCTTCACATACCTTACACTAACTGAAATGTTGTAGGCATCCCAGTAAGGAGTATGGGCTCTTATGGTAAAGCTGACTTATGCTTTCTTTCACCCACTGTACTTTCCACATACGTTTTCCATAGAAATCTACAGCAAGGAATTGTTCATCTTGTTTCGATGCATTTGATTATTCCCAGCTAAAAGCAGTAGTTTGTAATTCCCTTCATTGAACTGCATCCTATTTATTTCACGCCATATCTTTAATTTGTTCAGATCATTTTGAATGTTACGCCTATCCTTCACAGTTCTCATGGGATATGTGAGACCTACTAGTTTATTATCCTTTGCAAACTAATTGCCTTTGCAGCTCCTAATGGGATTCTGTTCCAGTATTTAATTGCTCTGAAATGGCTAAAAGCTTTCTAATTTCCAACCCAAATATATTACTGGTCATGTTTGTTCTTGTACCTACCCACTCTTAATCTTAAATCACTCATTTCACCAGTGATTTCAATTCTAGTCCAATGCATTTATGGATGACAACTGGATCTTCCATTCAGCTTGTCTCTTTCATAGACTAAATAAACAAAACTGTCCGGGTTTCTTCCCATAGTAGATTTTCCATTGTCTCCATCTTCCTGGCCATTCTGAAAGCCTCTTACAGTTTGACCTTATTTTTCTTGTTCTTGATAGATCAAGTACTGAAAGCCAGCAGCTTCCTTCTGTATTTTCAGTTGCAGTCAACAGTTAAAAGTAACTGATAACATACTTAGCCCCCCTGTCTAAAATTTCTATATCTATATAAAAAAAAAAAAAAAGTAAAAAGTAAGTATTCTGAATCATAGAATCACAGAATATCCTGAGTTGGAAGGGACCCACAAGGATCATTGAGTCCAACTCCTGGCTCTGCCCAGGACCTAAAAATTAAACCATATGTCTAAATACATATGTCCAGCATTGTCTAAATGCTTCTTGAACTCCAGCAAGCTCGGTGCCATGACCATTTCCCTGGGGAACCTGTTCCAGTGCCTGACCACCTACTCATTTTGAAGAACCTTTTCCTATCTCATGGAGTTGATTCTGGCAGACAAATTATCTCCAAGTTCCCTTTGCAAATTTTGTGGACCACTGCTTATAACAATTTGAAGTCTACATAGAAGGTTTTTTTTTTTTCTTTTTTTTTTTTCTTTTTTTTTCTTTTGTGTGTGTGTGCCAGGAAAGGTAACTGTTAATGCAAAATTATAAGTCCCTGTTCTGTACTTGGAGAAAAGTATTGCAGTAGTTGCATGAGCTTTCATAATTTCTCACATTTTGAGGAACAGGGATTAGTGGAGAGCGTTTAAAGACTGCATGAGGGAAGGACTTTCTGGTCCTACTCTGGTATGTGAAGACTTCCATCTCCAGGACTTAGAAGTCCTTCCTCTCACTCCAAATACAACTCAGTTTCTTTGGCAATGATAAGCCTGTTCCAATCACTTTTCAGGTTCCAAACATAACACCCAACAGCTGTTTTTGGTAAGATGGATTGTTTTTCACCACTCAGACCTCTGACACCGCTGGTGTGTGGGCTTACAAACTTCAGTAGGTGAGAGAAATAAAATCCAAACAACAGTACTCCAACAGCCTGAAACTACTATTGCTTTCATCGATATTGATCTAAAAAAGTTTTCTTCTGGGTTGTTTGTAGTCAAAGTAGCAGAAGTGGAATAACTGATTTCAAGGTTTCTTTGAATCCAGTCTCAGCATTCTATTATTAATTGATCTTTGTTCATGTAAACCATATTTGGGTCTTACATTTAAAATGAGAAGAAGAAACATAATGAAGCTTGCTGATGGATCTTGTATGTGCAGGTATATTGATCGTATTTCTATCTCTGGCTACTTCTTTTACAGGCTTTACTAAAAGGTTTTTGGAGGATCTCTTCTCTGCTATTCTGGAACATACATTCTGGGTTCTCTTTTCTTTCTTGTTGGAGATCTTGTTCAGTGAAGGTAAAGCTCTAGTAACTAGTCAAACCCAGTCTTTGAATGGACCTATTTTAAATTGATGCTAAGGAAATCTGTGAAAAAGACTTAATAGGTCAGGGCCCTTCCTTTCTGGGAGAAGTGCTGGGGGAAGAAGAGCCACTTCACATACTTGAAATCTGCATAAAAGCTGGAAAGGTAAATAGATTAATCCAAAGCCCTCATGAGTGAGAAAGAACCATCAGCTGCAAAATTATATGTCATGCTTTTTGATTAACCCTTTCTGTTGATCTGCAAAACCAAAAAATATTTGTTTCAAACAAGAATGGCTCATCAACATCCAGACATGACTTTTTTTCATAAAAATTTCATAAAAATAATTTAAAAATGAGGTTGGGAAGAACCTCTGGAGGTCACAAGTCAAACCTCCTCTATTGCTCAAACCAAAGCTAGCTACAGAGTGAGATCAAGTTGCCCTGAGCTTTTCCCAGATGAATTCTGGATGTCTCCAAGGGTGGATAGTCTATACCTCTTGAGGGAATTTGATCCCTTGCCCAACCGCTTTCTCAAAATCAGAACTTTTCCCTCATGCCCAAATGGAATTTTCTTTACTATTTGTCCTTGCACTGTGTTTGTTTTATAACTCTGACTCCATCTTACCTACAAGGACAGATTTTTAGATAGAGGAAAACTCCAGCCCCACAAGTATCTTGGATGTCCCTCCTTTGGTCTCTCCCTGATATCTCTCAGGAGGCTCCAGACTACACACAATACTTTGCATGTGACCTCAGAAGTGCCTCATAGAAGAAAACAAGCAATTGCCACGAGTTGGTGGCTGTCCTCTTGCTACTACAACTGAAGATGCTGTTGTCTTTGTCGTAGCCAAGTGTTCTGCTGGCTCTTCTACATCTTGCTGTCCCTGTGGCATCTTCTTCCTTCTCTGCTGGCTAGTAACTACGCAGGTAGTCCTTCTTGCCTTTTTCCCTCTAGCTCTAATAGGAAAGTCAACAGTACTTGATCTTAGTGGAGACCTTGATGACTCTTGTCTAGTGTCCCTTGTTCTGTCAAAACACCGTGTTTCCAAACTCTCTGCAGCTGTTTTCCTGAGTGTGATAGGTTCGCTCTCAAAGCAGACAGCAAAGTCCAGCACTGGGTTAAATTTTCCTTTACAAACATCAAGTCAGACTTTGAGATCTTCCTGTTCATTCTTGGACAAGGATTTTCATAGTCTGCCCACACGTCCTTCTTGGTTTCTTGGTGCACAGTTTGTTGTTTTACTGCAGACATTCTTCAAAGCTTGGCAGATGCCTAAAATAAGCAAGGCGTGAAACTTGCTGTCTGTGAATCACTCTAACGTTGTCCTTGCTCCAACTCCCAAAATCCCTGGTGGGATATATGTTACTCGAAGTTCAAGGGCTATCAGCAGTTGCCACTCAAATATCCACATATCCTGCCGTAAGTTATAAACCAGTCAATGTTGATTGGACATTTTTTAAAAAGACCCATTCTGCAGCCTTATCTTCATAGTTTGGTTTATTGTTTGAATGAACTATTTATTTAATTACAGGCCTCGGAAAAAAAATGTTTAAATTAGAACTTCTAGCCTATACTTATGGCCTGGAGGTTTCTAGTAGTGCTTTGGGTCAGAAATACTCTTTCTTTTCAGTATTTTTCTGGACTCCCTTCTCACCCCCAAACAATTTGGTGGATTGTTGTGCCATTAGAGTGGGCTGGCCAATGTGAGAATCGGCTTTCATTATAAATTTAGTAAGTCTCATCACTCACAGCTCTCCATTTCTAGAACTGGCATATGGAAAACTGTTTTGTGTTCAGGCAAGAAGAAGGTACCTCTTCAATAAGTGGTGTTTAGAGTGGAGTGAGTGATGAGCGAGGTGAGTGTGTCTTGAGTTCCTGAGCACATGAAACAGAAAAAGTTTCAGTGGTACCAATTAAGTAGTGCCAACTACTTAATTGTACTTAAGTACTACATTAAGGACCAATTAAGAATGGGTCTTAAGGCCACCAAAGTAGCAAGATGACACTGCAATTGTCATGGTATAAATCATAACTTTACATGATTTGCTCAATAAAACTGAATAATCTGAGACTTCCATAGCAGTGCTCTTCCTTACTGATAGCCATTGCCCATGTTTTCTTGTTAGAAACCGCAGATCAATTGCCAGATAACTAGCAACACTACGTCTCCTTATACGACCCCAGCTTTAACAGGGACTTCTGTATGTTCCTCTCATCTTTCTGTATCAATCATAACATTTTGATATGCATTTTCAATGAAGTTGATTATGTGTTGGTGAAAAGCTGTGCCTTCCACCACCCAGAAGAAACATTCATATGTTACTAAGTCTAAAAACAAACAACAACAACAATAAAAACAAAACAAACAAGAAAACAAACAAACAACACAAACAATAGCTTTAAATTTTTTTTTATTTATTTTTATTATTATTTTTTTTAATTGGCATGCTGCATATTGAGCTGTGGGATCCTTATTTTCTGAGCAGCTGGAAAGCGATATAATCCCTCTTTGTTAAAAATTAATGGGGCATGTCTTTGTCACCCTAACAGAAAAGTATGCATGTAAGTATTTGCAGCATTATCTATCTGGTGGTGATTGGCCTCCAGTTATTAATACATTTTAGGTTTTCAGTGTCCTTTGTCTTGAGGATTAGCACCATTTAAAGCTGTTTGGAGTCATGGTTGGGAGCAGCACATATTGAATAAATGTGCTAACACAACCCTTAGGACCCTCTTAACACAAATTTTTAAAGATGACTGTCCTGAACTTTTCTCCATTTCTCCTGTTATTTGCTGTAATTATGGCTTTGAGTGCTGAATTGCCAACTCCATTGCCACTTGAAAATGAGTCTAGGCCTTGAAATGTTATTGCTTGCTCTGACTTTCTGTGATATCTCATACGTTTCTTCATCTGATACTGAAGAAACCACTTGCAGAAACATAGATATTTTCTGTCACCCCCCCTCCCCCCCTTTTTTTTTTTATTTAATCTCAATGGATTGAAGTCCAATTTTGATTTTTTTCTACCTCTTTTCAGAGTAACTGCTTGAAGAAAATCAGATCAGATGTCAATAGATGTGCTTATGATTAGAGGATTAGTTGCTGGACATCTGAACATTCATATGCCAAAGAAAATTACGTTGCTTCCTTGTGTGATTTTATTATAAAAGTACGGTTGAATCTTTAGAAAACATTTATCTTGAAGTCCCCTCTTTGCTTTGTGGTATTGGGAAGTCCACAGCCACTTTGGGTTCTGGTTCATTAGATGTGCCCTCCTTTGAGAGAGCTCTTTGCAACATTTGGCTTGAACATGATGAATTTAGTTTGAATAGTTATAGATAGGTGGTTAAGGTTTTCTTACACTTTTTTTTTTTTTTTTTTTTTTGGTCAAAGCACTCACATACACATAGCTACCAGTTGACTCCTTTTGATGGAACTCCCTTACATTTAGGGATGTGGAGGAAGGTATGTTTTTTTTTATCAATTATCCCACATAATATATATATTATATACGTATATATTTATCCATTATCCCACTATTATTATTTTTTTGAATGGCCAAAGAGAGTCTCCACATATTGGATGAGCTGGGTTATTACTGGAGAGTATCACCAAGTGAATATTTGGTCTTCATGGTGGGGATTGAGCAGTAATCTAATTGGAGAAGGACATATCTCCAAGTATAACTAAGCTACACATTCAATCAAACTAGATGTGGCTTTATGTCCAAGTAACTCACCTGATCCTTCACCTGAAAGGATCTCCATACTTATCAAGGGTTTAGGTCCCTGTGTAAAAAGGTACTGTCAAATATTGTCAATTTTAGATTTAGAAGGAAGTTTAAGGAGATAGATACATTTTTGTTTGAAGACACTGGAAAAAAGTTTGTCTGAGAGGCCCTGCTCTCTCTGTACAAATCTGACTGGATGCTGCTGGTGACACAAAGCATTCTTTCTTAAAGGATGTTTTTTGAACCATTGCTTGAATTCAGAATTCTTTGCTTGATTCCAAACAGCTGTTAAGGCCATTAGCTGTGGAAGAAGAGTTATTCTTCATCTACTGAAAGATTTGGTACAGCTCCCATGCATAATACAGATTTAATTGAAGTATATACTCTTCACCTGTGCTTGCAACTTAACAGTGGCATGCTATTGAAGTGCTTTGATGTTATTTATGTTTAAAATGAATCTTAGACACCATCTTGCTGGGCAATATATGAATTCACATGTATATGATGGTCCTTGTCCCAGAAAGCTTACACAAGACAAAACAGAAAAGGATCAACAGGAACAGTATAAGAAAATTTATACGTTTGCTGTAATAAAATATAGCAATTGCCATGCAGCAATGGACTCACCCTGTTGAGCTTGTTTTCTTCTGTAGGCATTCTGAGAGCTGGATTTAAAGGACAGCAAGGTGACTATGTGGATATTTACTGAGTTCTTCCCACTCTTGAGGGCAGTGTGGGAGAAAGCACGACAGTTGCTGGGAATTTTGAAGAACAGAGCTGCAAGAGGGCAGCCAACCCTTGAAGCCAATCCCACCTATGACTAATCAGCTGTGACTCACTGGAAGCTTTGGTTTCTTTCATTAAGTCTTTTCAACATCCTAGGAAACATACAGGCAATGCATGGGTACGATTAAGTCAGAGCAATCCACAGGCTTACAGGATATTACAAGAAATAACACCATTAATTCTCCTGAGTACTCATATACAGAAATAGCAAAGGAAGATGAATAATTCCAAGAGCTGCACAACCCCTTGTGTAATGGCATCATGTCACTGCAAAACAGCTCTGGTATCCTAGCACAAAACTTTCTGCTCAGTGCAAACATTTTCTGGTGACTCTCAGACTGTGCAATGCTTGTTGGCATCACTATTCATAAATCATCTGCTAGATCTGAAAGCAAGGAATGAAGGAAGCACAGCCCGGTGAATACAGAGAATGTCCAGTTTTGCCCAGTAAGTTTGACCAATGGCTGTTTGTTTTTGTTTCTGCCTACTTTTTACAGATTCTCTTTTCAAAGTATGCCTAATAATTGTTATAGATTTTGTCTAATTTCCATAGCTTTAGTCTATCTCATGCTGTAATTTCAGACTTCTGTTTCTTCAGGGTACAGAATAAGACCTCTTTTATGAGAAAATAAAGTCCCTTGCCACTGTACACACACATCTCTCCTCCGGTAACTTCAATTTCTTCAGAATTCACATTAGTGGTGGAAAATTAAACACGTTAAAAGTACATGAAACTCTTTGACAAATGCTTTTCAGAAGATGTGGGACACTTGCCAACTTTCGCAGCTTTGTACAACATGCCATCTCCAGCATCTTTTCCTAGTTGCCTCTGTTTTCCCACACAGAAGAGTAGCTCCAATTCTGAGCCAATGCTGCAGGCTCAGTAGACCATGCAAGGGAAGGTCAGCCTATGTTCCTCACCTCATTTGGCAATTTGTTCTTTGAAGGCTAAGCCTGGTCCCTGAGGCACTCCCATTACTCTTCAGGCAGTAATTGAGTTTCTGAGGTTCTTTGACATTGTGATCGTAATTAAAATGTCAAAAGAAAAGCCATGCAGCCCAAGAGGGAAAAAACCCTGTTACTGCCAGCTTGAAGCTACTACTGGTGATATGTGAAGGTTCTGTGCACACCTGCTGGTGGGTGGATCTCAATAACCTTACAAGAGCCAGGCCATACAGGACTCAACAAATATCCTCCTGCCTGGTGCCTGCACATTCTGATCACTCTTCAGAAACTGCTTTAGGGAAGAAAGAGTCAAGCTCTTAGATAAATATTTTTCCTAACAGCTGAACCTTCATCTCTTTTCATCTGCAGAGTCATCTGTTCACTCTGCCAAGGAGGGACTTAAGAAACCAAACCTTGTAGTGGAGAAAGAGAAAGTAGAGTTGGTGTACCTAATAAATTTGGATATATGCTACCAGTGGGGAACTACCAACCTCACTACTTTCTCTTTACCAACATTTCCCTTTCCAATGTATGAGACTTCTTAGTGTAGGAGGTGAGAAAAATCTCACATCGAGATGTTTCCCTAGGACTCCCAGAGTTATTTTTCACATCCATACTCCTGAAAGTTGATTAACCATAAGCTCATCCTTATTTCTTTGTTTGCTTTTGGATGCTCATTAGTGCTGGATAAAGGATCAGGCCTGACTAAGATGGGGCTTTCAAAAAGATGCAATGTGGGCTCTGCCTAAGAATCACAGAATGATTTGGGTGGGAAGGGACTTTTAAAGATGTGGTTGAATCCCACTGCTATGGACAGGGACATTTTTCACTAGATCAGTTGCTCAAAGCCCCATCCCACCTGCCTTTGAACCCTTCCAAGGATGGGGCATCGACAACTACTTTGGGCAACCTGTTCCTGTACCTCACCACCCTCATACTAAAGAATTTGTTCCTTATGTCAGATCTAAATCTACTCTTTTTCAGTTTAAAACTGTTGCCCCTTCCCATCTCACTACAGGCCCTGGTAAAGTCCTCATCCATCTTTCATATAAGACACCTTTATAAATTGAAAGGCTACTATAACAAATCTCTAAAGCTTTCTCTTCTCCAGACTGAACAACCCCAACTCTCTCATCCTTTCCTCATAGGCGAGGTGCTCCAGCCCTCCAATTATTTCTGTGGCCCCACTCTGGACCTGCTCTAACAAGTCCATGTACTTAATGTGCTTGGGGCCTTGATACTCCAGCTGGGGACTTATGAGAGTGGAGAGAATCACCTCCCTCAACCTGCCGACCACACTTTTTTTTTTTTATGTGTACCAGAATATGATTGGCTTTTTGGGCTGCAAGTACACATTGCCTGTTCATATCCAATTTTTCATCCACCAGTATTCCTAAATCCTTCTCTGCAGGGCTGCTCTCAATCAATTCATCACCCAGTCTGTATTTATATCGGGGATTGCCCCAGTCCAGGTACAAGGCCTTACACTTGCATTTATCAGCCTACATGAGGTTCATGTGGCCCCTTTATAAAGGAGAAGAAAGGTAATGTATCCTTGACTGTAGCAGAACTTTGTATTACTAAGCAAGATTTTTGGGGGGGAAGAAAAGCACATAAGTTTGTAAACCTGCTCTTTGCTATGAAAAAAAAAAAAATCAGTTGCATATGTTTAATGAATAAAATGGTAGTTCAATAGCATTCTAAAGTTACTTGAAATACCCATGCAGATATGGCTCTAGAAATGTATTGGTTTAGGTGTTTCAAGAAAGTGTTTTTTTTCATCACTGATGTACACAGTGCTCCAAACTCCTGTTTAGATTCAGAGAAGTGAAAAGTTGTCTTGCATCTTCTTCATGAGTCAATCAGATTTACTTGGGAATCTTTATTCTTTGCTGAAGTATTACTGATGTCTGACTCCACATAAAAGGCAGTCAGCTTACATGTCTTTTCACTAGGGTAAGTAATTGCCATCCTCAGGACATTCCTAGCTCATTTTACACTTCCTTTGTGAATCTTCTTTCAAAAAACAAAACAAAACAAAACAAAACAAGCAAACAACAACAACAACAAAAACAGCCCTGAAGGAGAGATGCAAAATGACACTGTTAAACTATTTTTCTTGGATTTAAACATCTGGTTGGGTTTTAATCAAATGATGACACGTAATAAGTCTTTCAAAAACATAGGTTTATCTAGTACTGAGGAAAAAAGATGACATGATTTTTTTTTAGTCTAGAGAAATCGGGACTGAGAAGATTATCAGTAAATGTGTGACTATGCTGCCATCACACTAACTTTCTGGCCACAGATGCCAAGGACTAGAAACAACCCACAGACTTGTTCAGACATCTGAGACACCAAAATGCCTAATCAGTGTTTGATAGAATTGCCTATCTTACTGTCATTTGTTAGAAATGTCTATAAAATGAGAAATGTCACCATCTTGCATGGTTGTAGTGGAGAACAACTCTTCAGTGTCAGAACAGATGATTGAAGAGATAACTGCTGATTAAAAGGTTTTGTTAAAACAGTATTTGTGACACCATTTCTTTAACTGAAGTAAAGTCAGCTGAGGAAATGCGTAGGTGTCTTGAAGCATCTGCAAATTGAGTTCCAAGCCTTGTGGAGCTAGCACCTGACTCTCTAGGACCAAGTGTTTATTGCTTTCTTGGAGATGTTTGGATCTGACTTATTCTACTTTGATGATAATGCTACAGAAACGCTGGTTTATATTTCAGAAACTGCATACTGTTGAGCACAGACAGAGTCTGTGCAGTCTCACGGATTTCCATGTCAAGCTACAAACAAGGAATAACAAAACATGATTATTTTTCCTTACATGATACTACTCAGTGTGCACTCAGACCTAGGTATTAATTTCTCACAATCAGGTTTGATTGATTAACATGGGACAAACTTGGTGCAGATAGTCAGTGGAACAAGATGATACTTTTCTTCTTCCATTGCTATTCTCCAATACAATGGGAAAATACTAACGAGAGAAGGCAGAAGAGCAGATTTTTGAAAACTTCTGTAGTCACTGAAATACCTACTAGACAGATTTTTTTTTTTTCTTTGCACCCTTTGCATTGTCTAGGAAATACATACTTGCATAGTGCTCTGAGATGCTCTGTTTTGCCACCTGTCCTCCTGATAAAGGGGGAAAAACAGTAGACAGACATAGGCACCACCACCTATTCCCTGTTAGAATATCTGTTTGATAAAGGCAGAGATGGTTTAACTGGAACACAGAAATTTCATTAACCACCCAAAGCAATTTTTTAAAATCTTTTTTTTTTTTATTTAAGGATTTTTTTTTTTTTTTTTTTTTTTTTTTTGCCACTGAGAGAAGCTCCACAGATGGGGAAGGAATGTTTCCATAGAGAAACTTTAAGCTTGATCTCTGGAAGAAAAGGCTTTTCTTTACAAGTGACCAGAAAATTCAAATATTTTTTAAAAAAGCTTCCCCTCCTTAGTAGAGTCACGAGTGCCTTATCCTTTCTCTTCACCCATTTCCACAAAACACCTAAAGTTGGATGGTGGGATTCTCCACTTTTCAGGAAGCCTCTTGTCAAAGGAAGGATATGATTGTCAAACTTTTTGTGGAGAAGTGCAATCCAAGCATCTGCATCAGAGCTAATCATTGTAGGATTCCTTAGTAGCTGGTGGGAATCAAATGAATACACTGAAATGAGTCTGGAGGATGAGTCAGCTCATGATGAAGGTGTGTAAAGTAGGTCTGATGATTCATGATTTAAAATTGCCTATTTCTCTTCTTTAATTCTGAAGAGAGTTTGGGTGACTAGTTTCTGTGTGACTGAAAAGGAAAAAAAAAAAAAAAAAGGTTAGATCAGATTAATTCTGTCTGGAGAATTCTCCTCTCCTGCCTCATCTCCCTTTTTTTCCTCCTTTATTTAAGCAGAGATTTGTGATGCTATGCTGTGTCTCTGCCTTCACTAATTTCTTAATGATCACGATAACAGGTTAAGCACAAACACATGGCTTTGGTCTCATATTAAAGTAACATTCAGTTAGGTGAGGCAAAAAAAAAATTGAAATAGAAAAACAAAAATAGGTTTATAAATGAAAAACACTGTAAATTCTGACACTTTAATAGATTATAATCACTAACAAACAAATGGATGCTGCACCTAAAAACAGTATTAATGGGCAGGAAACGATATCAAGTGTCTCTCTTGCATATATTCCAGACTTCTACAAAACCATTTTTGACATGAAGTCATCCTATGCATCTTACATTTCAGCACAAGCCTGCCACTGTAGTCTGCAGGTCCTCATTATGACACTGAAAAAAATAGTCTTTTCTATTAATGTAATTATAGGATGCAGACACTGGGCAAACTAGGGACATGTTTGGGATTCTTAGATCTTGAAAACCAGCAATTATGATTGCAGGGATATCTATTAGTATGGGAGTAAAACTGGCAATTGCTTGTGAGCACAGCGGAGCCTGTGAAGGTTCTTTTGAAATATTCACCATGCATGCCTTTCCTTCTCCAAGCTTCTCTGTTAGATAGTATTTACGGTGGTATATTGCAAGTTTCAATAACAGGGTTGCAACCCACTTCTCCATTGGGACTGCCTGTTTAGCATGCTGAAGGATGGGACTGAATTTTGGCAGAAGTATTGGGAAGACAATATTTGTCACATTGAAGTTTTTCAGCAAGGTTTAGAAGCCCTAAACTTTTAATTTGAGCTTTTAACTGTATTTGTGAGTCAGTGATTCCGAAAGCACTCCCAGCAAGAGACTTAGTTTCTAAATCTAGACTCTGAATTCAGTCTTACAGGCTACAAGGAAATGTGCAATCTGCTGCAGAAACCTCCAGACATTTCTACAGCATCTAATGTCTTGCCATTTTCATGATGTGGAACTGCCTCCTCTAAATCCCCTTTTCCCCAGCTCTATAAAATAGAGTTATTTTGCAAGATTTCTCCACTGCAGTCTGGAGCAACATAGCTGAAGTTTAAACAGAAGAGAACAATTATTTGTGGCTGACACCACTGGTTAGTATTGGCACTGTGAAAGAGAATAGAATGGAAAAGGTTGATCCAAACTGACACTAAACCAATTGAATATGAAGTCCCTAAGCTAAAAACTTACCTTGTAAATGTAAATTAGCATGATGGCTGACAAAGCAGTTCAGAGCGTACAGCTCAGACTGATACGAACATGGCTTTGGACAGCTGTTTGCCATCTCAAGTCAGATACGCCCCTGGCTCCTGTCAACCCCCTCATTGTCTCAGCTTCCCAGTGTGAGATATCCTTCAGCACTGAAAACTAAAACCATGATTACAAATTCAGTACAGCCAGAGCTGTGGTTACAAAGTTGGGTCACAATTTCAACTCCATCAGAGCACATCCTTCCCTTAAGTGTCCTCTCGTTTCCTAAATAAATCCACCCAGGTGAAGTGCAATTTGCTGTCTTTGCATTGTTTACTCTACTTGCAATTTCTATAATTTATTTATATATTTTTTTATACTTATGTCATCTTTACAGACATATCATCTCTTTCCTTGCAATAAAGATTGTGCCTACCACAGTGAGTCTTTGAATGTATTTGCCCCTGAGAAACTACCAAACTGAATGCTTGACCCTCAGGAAATTCATAACCCAACCCCTACCAAGCTGTTTTCATCCATGTGCCCATGGAGGTAACTATGAAATTGTGTGGTGTGTGTGTGTGTATGGAATGAATCAATCTCTTTCATTTTAGGAAGGTACTCTTTTTTCTCATGACCTATGAATCATGTATTTAGAATGCATAAAAAAAATAATAAATAAATAAAAAAAAAAGAATTAAGAGGAAGCATCATGTTTCTGATCACTAGGTCCCAAGTTCTGTCACAGATAAAATACACTGGCTCCTAGCAGGGAGACTAGATTAGAGATAAAATCCAGATTGTCTTATATTTGTTACCCTAAGAAGAGCTTTTTCTGCTTCTATGTGCCTTAGAAGTGAGTTCAGTTCGCAGGACCAGTTGCCTAGCTAAATGAGGAACAAGTGAAATAAAGAAGATGTAACTCCTTTTTGCAGTTAACAAGGCAAATCATCATGTAAACATCTCCTCCTCCACATGCTTGTTAGAAGCAATTGTGAAAATCTTTACAGTTTAATTAGCAGTACTAGTATGGATTGGTGGCTGGAAAAGAGATGTGCAAAACCAAACGGAAGTGTTCGTCTCAATGAGCCTGGCAGATGTCTTTCAAGGTACAAATAATAAGGAAAAACATGTTGAAACTTTGAATATTTGAATTATTTCCAGCTTCTGGTATCAGGTTTACATACTTCAAGAAGATATATTCATAACTATATATGGTTTGGTATTGTATGGGTGTGATGAAAACCATTAAACAATTCATTTTTGCATCTAAGGTCATACTTTTTCTCATAAGACAAAAGTAAATCAACTGTCTTGAAGAAAAGTGAAAAGATATTATCCTTCACTGGCTTTAGCATCAAACTGTTAAAATCATCAGCCACAAAAGACTTAGAACTGCTCAAATCAGGACAGTTAAAATTATTGACCAGTAAATTATGAGCCCCAAAATAAACTGGCTAGTTAATTCTTAAAAAAAAAGAAAAAAAAAAAATAGAGAAAAGGTTGGCATTGCATCTTCATCCAAAAATAGTAGGACAAGGAGAACTTGAGACATTACTCTTCAAGTAAGAAACATCTGAAAGATGTGAAACGAAAAAACGAAACTCCTTTTTTTTTTTTTTTTTTTTTTTTTTTTTTTTTCCATTTTGCATTTTCCTGACTGTTTAAGGTGTGAAAAAAGAATGATAGTAAAGAAAACAATTTTGTAATTTGTCAGGTTAGAAAGTAACACTTGTCATCTTCAGGAAATGAAGTAAACTACTGATAATTTAAATTACTGATAAATTGTTGATATGGTGAAATGGTAGTATTTGGTGTTCTAGGTCTGTGATTAGAAACTAACTTATTTTACAAAAAACAGTATCAGTTTCTCACAGCTGTTCTCACCCTTCCCAAACATCAGGTTCACTCAATGCAGTATTTAAAACACTGTTGGAAAACAATGAAAATAATGTGCCAGTTTTTGGATGAGGCAGATTTTTTTTTCATGAAGTCATAGTTTTCATTTATTTTAATGTGAGATGGAGTCTAATAATGGAAAATTTATTTGTCTAGATTTTAAAGTGGTTTTCATCAAGCGTTTGAGTTGCTTTTATATTAATTTCCAGGACAAAATGTGAATGTCAAGGATAGCCAATTTTTATAGTTTCCTTTTTTCATCCCACATTTTTAGGTCCTTGCAAACCAAATTCCTTCAATCTTGTTCTTCTTAGATTACTTCCTTGTTAGAGGCATCCAGTTTTTACTGGATAATAATAAGAAAATACAATGAAAAAAATATTATTTATCACAAAACTGTTGGAGAGTACTCAGTTTAGGATTTAATAGATTGATTTTAATAGTATTCTAGGGTTATCACAAAACTACATTCGTGTGATTTTTTTTTTTTTTTTCTAAAATTAGAAAGCTTTTCTTATCCCTGAGCAATACTCATTCCAAATTCTGCTTGTATATCACTGGAAACTTTGGCATTTGTAGTTTTTAAAATTTAAATATTTCCTGGACATTTTATTCCTCCATTCACAAGAATGATTTATTATGGTGCCTATCTGTTTCACGTGCTCTGTACTTAGATTTCCACTTTTTTAGGGCCTGAAAAACAAACCGGTGGATGACAGTGGGACACTTACATGCCTGACACTTACATCTGCCTTTTGGCAAAACATTTTAAAATTATGTCTTTCTCTCTTGACGAAATGAGTTCTGGATGACAATGGATTGAAACCTGAAGATTTTCATTGTAAAACAGTTTCTGCTGACTGCTTGTCTGAAGTTTGTATTAATCTCCTTCAGCACTGAAAGCCTTAACAAGAAATCTAATTTGAGGTCTTTTTGACTGGGGATTTTGAAATTAATACCATTTGGTTGAAGAAAATCTTCAGATGAGTCTATCATGTTACATTCTGGTGGTTTGCTGCTGTATTGATCTTTGAATTAATGCTTGAGTTTGAATTGCATTGCTTCTCCCTTTAGCAAATGGCATCTGTGACAACTAGGGCTTTTAAGCACAGGACACAGTCTGCACAAGATAGGAAAAATTTGGATGACGGAAATATGGATGTACCTCTCTCCCAAACAAAAGTGCAGTCTGTCAGTTTGCAGTGGTCTTTGTGCTACCTACTCATGAAAAGTCCCTTGTTTCTCAAACATCTAAAGAAGCCAATTATCTTAGTCTTTGCAAGTCAGTAACTTTCAAAACGTTTGAGATGCAGGGCCTGTCCAGGAAAACTCCTTCCTGTGATGTCTTTGATCAAGTTGTTTTAACCCTGTGTGATATGAATCAGTACCAGACCTCTACAATCATAAGGTACCCCACCTGCAGCCCAAGCAACAATGACAAGTTATTGAATGATTAGAGGTTTTAAAGACTTCTTAGAGTTTATAAACATCCTTGAAAGAGGTGTGTGATGTTTCAGATTCCTTCAACCGTACTGTTTCAGTGTTGCATTCACTGAGATGCACACACATGGTGTTTGTGGCCTTTCATAATATTCTCTTTCATAATATTCTCTTTCTTCAGGTGGGAACTGTACAGTTGCTAAGAATTTATCAGATAAACATACAGTTTGGAGTAGTGTTTTTGTTGGGCAAGTATAATGTAAAAACTGAGGCCAAAATGCACTTCTTTCCCGTTTCTGACTACAAAGGGAGCCTTGAAAGATTGGCTCATGTGGAAACTAACTCTAGAAAAAGAGGAATTTCTTTTCTGCTGTCTCTCATCCGTCCAGTGTTGGATCCAAAACATTTAGATCTCTTTGTTGCTTATCACCATCAATCCCTTGTGCTTCCATGACAATGCTCAGAAGTCCCAAAACCAAATAAAGAAATAAAAGGGTAACAGTGTGGAAATGGAGGTGACATAATCCAGTACTACCTTGCATTGGCATACTGCTTTGGGACACTGCTGGAATGGGCGCTTTAGTCAGTCATTCATGTTGTAGCAATGCTTTTATTACACTGCTGACTATTTTCAACTCAAAGTACTTCTATCTGACAGTATTTCATGTCAAAAATAATAAAAATAAAAAAGCTTCACGGACTGCAAAGAGCCTATAAATGACAGAAAGGACTGATCGAAGAGCACAGAAGTGTAGCAATTTGTGGGTATGGGCATCTCCAGGTGCAGCCTGTCCAAGAGCCTGGCAATAAGGCAAGGCGCTGCCTGTCCATGCACTCTGGGGATTTTTTCCCATGAGTTTAGTGAGGAGCTGAGTTCTACCATCAGACACCAGCAATTTTTCAAGCTGTCATTTAGAATACAGCGCCCGCCCACGAGTTACAGGGGGATCTCGGGCCCTTGCTCCGCCGGGGGCGGCCCGGGACAGCAGCGCGACCAGGCCGCACCCGCCGGCTCTCGCGGGAGAGGCCGACAGGGAGCGGGCGTTGCCAGGGCAATGGCGACTGCGCCCAGGCCCTCTGCCTACGGCCTCCGGGACAGCCTCCGGGAGGGCGTCGAGCTGCCCAGCAGGCGCTGAATAACCACCCGCAGTGCTGCAGTGGCGGCTGTGGGAGCTCCGGCAGGGGGCAGAGGAATTCTGTCCCTCCTCCCTTTTGAGTCCATCCTATCCACTGGCAGTCTCTGTGACCGAAGTTTTTGCCATGGGCTCCACCAGGCAGAGAGCTTGTCCCCAAAAGACTGTGGTGACCCAAATGGAGGGCCTGTTCAGAACCGTGGTTGGACTAGATGATCTTTAAAATCGTTTAAATCTGTTTGTAGACGTATTTCTGGTGTACATTAGAATCTTATGATCCATTTTGTTCTCTGAGGTAAAATCCCCCTTCCTTACACTGTTATTGGCTTTTAGACATGAACATTGCATTTAAGTCTAATGTAGAACTCAATTTTTCACTCTTATTTTTGGCCAATAAATTTGGAATGGCTGTGGAGAATTAAAACACATGCTAATAACCTGGGATTGAGCTGAAGTCCTCTTAGTCCCCTTAATTGGCCCTCGTTTATCATCAAAGTGGAACTGCCTGAAAAAGAGGGCTTCCAGCCTGGAGCTGGAAAACAAAATTTCAGGTGTTTGGACTCACAAAGTACGTCTGTTACCTCAAAATGAATGTGAATTGCACTATTCAGAAGACAAGACGGACTGAATTGCTCTCTATATTCACGTTATTCTCAGCAGACACTGCAATTTTGGAAAGCTGAGCTAATGGCACTTCCTGCGCCATCAGTGAAGGTGCATTCTGCCGTCTTGCACAAAAGGTCAGCAAAAGAAATATGCCATTAACTTAGATGGTTGTATGAATTAAGCTATCTCTTGAGATGTCCAAACATTTGGAGATCTTTAAAATAACAACATATTTAAAGCATGTTATGTTCTGTACTTCAGATCTTTAGAACAACACAATTTTATTTTATTCTGTGCCATGCAATCTGTCAAGCCAAAGGCTTTCTTTCTGATATATTGTTTGCTCAGTGTGATTTAATTTGGTATACTATACAGTTAAGAGATGAGGGGAAAAATCTAAAATATTATTGCTTTCCTACTCCTCCTGCTACAAAAATCTCAGAGTAAGTTGTCAAAAAGTGAAAGTTGGGAGGTCTGCATAATTTAAAGAAGTCAATTTTAAAGTGTTCTTAATTAGGAGATGTGCATGTTTTGTCAGCCGTAGCTGGTGCAGTTTGGATAATAGCAGACAGTTTTGACACAATCTGTACAGTTTTGCTATAATTAGAGACAGACACACAGAACATCCTTCAGAGCAGAAAATGATTGTTAAAATACATAATTTCCTGACAGGGTTTAAAGATCTCATGCTGTCCTCTGTCAACATTTATTCTGTCACATAACATATAACCTCACTGTAATGTCCGTAAGAGCAACACATGCCTGAAAATGACCCTCCAATGCATTCCTTCAAGACAGCATATATTGTCACCAAGTCCACCATCTTTTTTGAGTAAGGAAACTGTTAAAATCATAAATTTAGGCAGAAGCACAAAGACACATTGCTAAGCCACTTGGATAAGAACTGGCTTCTGATTTGGGATCAAAACCAAGTGGGATTGAGGGTTGACTGGAATTTAAAATAGTTTGAACAGATGTAAAGATTTGTAGCAAATCAATCAGTTTATTGAGTTCGTGACTCCAGTATGGAGTTCCTGTCTGCAGTGGAAAAGACACGTATACGTTACATTAGAGTGCTCTTTTGTAAGAAAAGAGAGGAGCAAATGTCCTGAGCATGGAGCAATGCACTCGTTATGCCTGGCTTGGTGTCACACTGCAGATGTATGCATGTTTAACAGGACATATCCTTTCTCTATAAGGATCTAATTGCCGTGTCTGGGTGTCCTCTTTTGCACGTGGCAATGCAACATCCCACAGCTGTGTGAGTGGGCATTGCTTGGACATCCATTGATACTTTTCAGGAAGACCAGCATGGTGGAAGCGAACTTCCCATTGGCAACTGCAGCTGCAAATTAATACAAATGGGTCACAAGTGAATCCAAAATATTTGGCTCTTGACTTCTTCCACTGTCTTTAAACCCTCTTCAGATCTCCAGCCCAGTTATTCTAGGATCATCACATGCTGCAGCACTCATCGGTCGGTTTAATTGTCTCTTCACTCAGGACAGCTTTTGGACGGTCATGAGGGCAGCACCCTGTAGCTGTTAACATTTTCTGCTCATTAAGTGAAAGAGAGAAGAATTAAACTCCTTTTCTGTATTTGGCAGCCAGTCACTCTATTGCTGTCCTGGTTTGAGTGTATTTTGTTGAAAGGTTCTCTTATCATTGCACACAAGGTCACATACATACTAGAATAAAGTCATTCTGTTTGTGCACAAGGAATTAAAAACTCTGCCCTCAACTATTCTACATGCTTCTTGCAAATGTTTATATTTATTACTTATTTTGTATTTGAACTAAAGAGTTTAGCTTTTAGGTAAAGATCTCTCTTTTTTCTAGCCTTTTCTACACAAGCCTTTTCTACACAAGCCTTTCATATAGTTCAAAAAACATTCATAAGTTACAACTTATAAAATAAAGTGATTTATACATTTTGGTTTAAGAAGTTGGGTGAACTTTCTTAAAAATAGATAAAAAATAAAATGAACACAGGCTGGATTTCCATTCCAAAGGAAAGTCCAAGTTTAAAAACAAGTTAAAATGTGTCTTAACCTCCATTTGCTTCTACTGTGGTCAAAGTAGGCAATATCGTGTGAAGTGAGGGTTTTCCTTATTTAGTATTGTCACTTCATTTCTTTTATTTCATATTTAAAACACAGCCTTCAGGAATGGGCATTTGGAGCAGATTGCAGGCTATTGAGCTATTGAAAATTCTTGAAAACTTTAGGGTGTCTTCCAGCATATAAATTCTGACCTGTTAAAAAATGACACAAGACTGTTTTTCCTATTTTTCTTGTATTATACACTATGCAGGTTGAAAAAGCTATCCTTCTAATCCTTTTCCTGAGCAGGAATGTGAAACAAACACCTTCACCACTGTCAACTTAAGGGTATGGATTTGAAAGAAAAAGATGAAGTATATGTTAAGAAAAATGTAAAATCTCTGAGGCATGGGTATGAACTTCCTCATCTAGGCAACGTGAGGACTGGTTTTCTATTTCTTTGAAGTCCCTGTGGCAATATTGAAATAAACATGTTTTACACATAAATCTATGAGATTTTAAAGTTACCAGATGGGAATTTGGCTCAGGGATGAAAACAGGCCTTTTAATAAATACTTTTCAGGGCAATTATACTCACTGACCTAACTTTTCATAAGCCATTTTCTCTGTTTTATTACTTACTCTGTTACCAAAGACTTTTTTTTTTTTTTTTTTTTTTTTTTTTCCTTTCAGGACTGTCACTACCGAACCAGTGACAATGTAATTCTGACACTGTCTGCTGAAAAACAGCTGGTTAAAAGGAGGTCATGTACCACATCTACAATTTGTCCAGAAGAACTCAATTCTATTGCTTCTTCTGATCACATTTTGGGAAGAATCAAGAAAGCTAGAAGATTGATGTGAAGAAGATTAATATTGCTTTCATGACTTACACTTCTCAGTTCAAAGGCAATTAAGACCTGAATACCTTCATTCCACAGAACAGATAAAGCCTTTTCCATATCTGCTTTGACTCATCTGTACTCTTTTATTCCCAGAAGCCAGAACTATTTTTTTCATGCAGCTTCTCTCAGCTTTAACTACTTCAGTGCTCTGTGGGGATTTTTGAAATTCATCACAGAGTGATAAGTTACTCTGGCAAACCAACAAGGAAAATGATGCAGTTTCCATTTCCATCTTCATATTTCCAAATCTAAAACCAGATGCCTAAAACTGGAAAATGGTCTCTCTCTCTCTCTCTTTTTTTTTTTTTTTCTTTTTTTTTTCTTTTTTCTTTTTATCTTCCTCTCTCTATTGAATACTCCTCTAGAAGGGAAGGTGATTAGCTCTTCCAAGATCTAAGTTTCTGGAGATGCCTGACTTTCTCCAGTAATCTTATACTGAACCCCGATGTGAATTAGGTTCACATGTACCCTTCAGTTTGGTACGTAAGTATGGGCAGCAGTTGTAGACTTTGACTCCTTTTGTTACAAACCTCACTAAAGAAACTTACTCTGGCTTGACAGAACGGAGTTAGGTGATTGCTGGGATGTCCATATGGATACATACTTCTGTGCACTCATTTCAGCCAGAGGGCTGAAGAAACTCCCACTTTATCCGTGTTTTCAGCTCTTTTATGCCAAAATTGCAGTATACTCAGTTTCTGAAAAAGAGACTTGTTTTCCACTGAAGCTTTGGTTAGCGAGTTTTTAAAGTTGTGCTATTTACTGAGTGCAGAACCTGGGTTTGTAGCCCACCAGCAGTTTGTGAGCCTGTAGGCTTTACTGCAGGTAGTTCAGCCCAAGGCCTCTAGCTAGGTAGAATGAACATTGATAATTACCTTTAAATCCATACCAAGACCTTCTTGTTTATAAGAGGCTGTGAAGTACAGCACCAGGTACAATAGTATGAACTTTTTCAGTGGAGTGGTAAAGACACCACAGCTAGCAGACAATTGCACCCAAACCCATCATCATCTAGTTTCATGGTGTTGGTACCCAAGGCAGTAGCTAAATTTTAGAGTTCTCGGGTGTTAGAGATAAATATAAAAATAAAACATTTTAAAATAGCATGATTTTAGCAGGAGATTGGTAAGACTGCCTGGAAACAGCAGGGAAGATCAAAAAACTCATAGCTGTCATCTGTTAGTTCTCACTTCCAGCAATATTCTGTGAAATTGAGGGGCCTTTGTCCACTCTCGCCAACAAAAGCCATTGAAGACTTTTTTCTTGCATTTTAAATTTTCTGCAATAAATTAGGAGAACAAACTTTGTTACAAACCTCCCAGAACAGACCGAAGCCAGAATTACAGGATCATGGAGACTTTATGCCTGCGACAGTGGAACATTTCAGTGTCCAAGCGGATGCTAATGAGCTGCATTGCTTTTGCCACTTCACACTGTTGGCCATGAGAAAAGGAAGCAATCTCTGATTTTCAGGGTCTAGAAGGCAAGAAAGAATGCACTGCATGAACCTGGAATGCACAGTAGAAATTTTTCATATCAAGCAATTGGTTTTGCTCTCTAATCCTGGTGAACTACTGAGAACTGCTTGTGTTACGCACAAAAATCCCAAATATTGCTTTTCTTCCAGACTAATTTTATGGATATGGACATAAACATTCAAATTACTTCAATTTAATGGATTACCTGTCCTCAGCTGGGCCATAGTGAATGCTGGCAGCCTTGTCCTTAGCCATGTCCTTGCAGATAGGAAGGAATCCATACTGGCTTAATCTGCCCTTAGGCTCTGAAACAACGAAATCTATGGTTACATGAACACTTGCTCTAATAACTGATGTGCTGTCCAGGAGCAATGCATTTTAATGATGCTCTTAGTAATGCATTATGCATCATGACTAAAGTCAATCAATACCACTTTCTGTGACTACTGCCTATTGAGGCGATGTGACTCATTGCCAGGTCTTAGGGTAGATCAATGGTCTGACACTTTTCCACTATAGTGAATTGCTGCTAATCTGAGGCTTTCTCATTGTGAAGATCATTTTATTTTTATAAAGACATTACTACTAATCTCTCTATTTTTTTTTGCGTCTGTACAGATTACAGATATTAAAAAATCAGGTTCAGAGAACTTCACCTCCTGTAAACAAAAAAACAAATAATAATAATAAAAAAGCCCTTTTATCTCAAAGTTAAAGGTTAGTGAGGTAAGAAATGAGAAAAAGCCTGAGCTGATAAATTGTAGCTGACCATTTTTTCTTCCTTGGGTGAGTGCAAAGAATGCATATAAAAAAACAGCTTATTATTCTCTTTTCAGTTGGAGAAAGAACACAGTGGAAAATTAGTAAAGTAAGCTAAACATAAGTAAGCAGGCCTGTTGCCCTTCTGGGGTCCTTTCCACATTTCCATTTCAGGCCAAATGCCTTACAGAGTCACAAAACGCCTTTGCAAGTCAGGTCAGGTGGAGCCACCACCAAAATAATCACCAAAATAATATTCAGTATCTGGCTGTGTATAGTCTCAAATTTCAGTACACTTCCAGAATTGTGAAACCTAAATAAGTAAAGCATATATAAGAGATTAAGAGCTGGAAAATCTTCATAAAAAGGCCTGTTGACCAGACCATTGGCATTACCTCTCCTTTTCCATGTCCAGTACCTTCTAGAGAACATCTTCAGTTTTCAGGCTTCATTTAGTGCCTTTTCAGTGGTTTCGGAGTCTAGAGATATCCTTAGTCTCATGAGAAAACATTATTAGGCAAGAAACTTTGTTCTTGTGGCTTTCTGGGATTTCATGCGGTAATGATAATAAGTGATTTTCCCTTGGATGGAGGTCTGGCTTGAGGAGGTCTCTGGTGAAACGCTAATTATACAGAACAGTTTCTCAAAGGAAAGGTATTAACAGATTACTACTCTGTACTGCCATTTAGGTGTCTACAGAGAAAATACACATTCAGAAACCTTAATCTTTGGGAAAATTGCTTATATAACATAAGTAGTAGTTCTTTAAAGAGTAGTTCCTTAAAAACATGCCTTATAGGCATTTTATTCTATGAAAGAGAAGACTGAAAAAGAATATTTGTAATAGTCAAATACAAAAGAATATGTGTTTCTAAGGGGTAAATGGGAGGATGGGAAATCTTTGGAGCCTGAGAGTAAAAGATGAGGAAGAGGAAGTCTGGAAAAGGTCAGTAGGAGCAAACTATTGATAATGTTGGTAAGATCTTAAGAAATGACAGTATCTGGAGAAACCTGAGAAGGAATAATTTCCTTTCTGTAGAGAGGACCCAGGGAGAGAGGCAGCTGCACTCCAAGTTATTCTTCTGTATAAACTATAAGGAGCTCTAAGTAGTAGCTGTATTATTTTGCAAAGATGTCCACAGACTGGGTGAATGGCTTAGGGACACTGAGCCAATGTCCCCATGTCCTTGAGCAGGAAGCCACCATTCCTCCTTTCCTAAAATATTGCAGCATTTCATGGGCTTCATGTCTGAATCAGGAGCTGAATGCAGAGTTTCTAATTGGTGAATAATATTTGATTTTTAAAATTACATAGAATCCAGGAATATTTGAAACTCTGCAGTAAAGTGCCTTGAAAATAATGGAGTGTGTGTTCTGAGGCTATATCCAAAATAATCCATCTGTTTCACCATGTATTGTCTAGTCTCCTTCCTTCCAGGCTCAGCCCAGATTCATTTGAAACCCTAATGCCAGTGTAAGACCTTAAAATGCTACTGTTTTTTTCCAGTTTTGAGTAGTGACTTTAACCCCCACTATGAAGAGGATCTTATGCTTCGGGCTTTTCTTTCCTCAGTTCCACTTCTTGCCCATAGAATTGGTTTGGGTAGGCCAAGGTCCTGATCTCTGTGACAGTCCCCTCTAGCATGGTGGAGCCTGAGATTTAAATGCTTCAAATACACAGTTCCCAGAACTAAAGCCATCTACCAAATCCAAATTCTTGCAAATATGAAGTTCCTCAATTAGATTTTAAAAGAAAAAGAAAAGGCAAAAAACAACATCTCTAATGGTCTTTATTTGAAACTCTGAGGTTCTAAGCATCAGCAACAACAATCAACAGCAATAAGCAGCAACAACAACAATCAACAACACTGAGGTTTTGTTGTTGTTGTTGTTTTGTTCTGTTTTGTTTGTTTATAATAAGAAAAATTGCCAAGATTCCATCTGGCCCTGAAGAACAGTCCCTACCAGCCAGTACCAAGCTCAGTGCTGAGTGGGAGATATTTTTGCCAGTGATATTGCAGAGGGTTTCCCTGCTGGTATGGGCCTCTGCAAATCTGTTTGATTAACTTGGTTTGTCAACTGCAAGGTCTACACTTTGGAAATACTGATGCTGGCAGGATACTTGTCCCAGGGCTGCCAGCTCAGGGACCTTGTTCAAGTACCTGTCCCAGGCAGGGTGAGAATTAAATTCTCCCATGGGCTTGATGTCAGCCTTATTGGAGACATGGACATGAAGCCCTAACCCCAACTAGAGAGATGCTTTTGGTTAAGAACTAATTAGACTGAGACAACTGATACAATAAAACAGCTGAATTGGGAGTTTGGAGTGTTTTATCATTATTTTGGGGACTGTTCAGCCTGGAGAAGATGAAGCTCACGGGGAACCTATCAACACGTGTAAATACCTGAAGGGAGGTGCAGAGCGACTGGAGCCAGGCTCTGCTCAGCGGTGCCCAGGGCCAGGCCCAGAGGCCGCGGGCCCAGCCTGGAGCCCCGGCAGCTCCCCCTGCCCCTCAGGCAGCACTGCTGGGCCGGGCGGGTGCCGGAGCCCTGGCACAGGCTGCCCAGAGCTTGGGGGGCTCCTCCTGGGGGAGCTGCAGCAGCCACCGGGACGTGGGGCTGGGCACCCTGCTCGGGGCGCCCTGCTGGGGCAGGGGGGTGGCCTCAGCCGTGCTGGGATTCTGTGATATCCAGAAGGCAGAGCTACTAGAGGTAGATCTCTAAGGAAACAGACAGAACTAATACAGTTTTTATCAGTCTTTGCTACGGGGGGGAAAGCAAGAGTAACTACATTGTGGGCCTCATCCTTGCTAGAAGGGATTAGTGTATTTTCAATGTATCACATTTTAAAAGGTTCCCACGAGCCGGTGAGGACAACTTCTCCTCCAGTAACGTCTGCCTGTCCTCCAGGACATCACTGGACATAAAGAAATATTTTATAGTATCTTCTTTAAGTAATTTTATGAACTTTTAAAAAGGATATTTTAGCTCTTCTTTCCAATGACTTTGAGTACTTGGAAGATTTGGAGACTGAACATAGTAAGAAATAAAATAGCTTTAACCTTGGCTTGAAAATTTGCTAAAGTGACCAAGGAGCATATGAATCATTTAAAAATCATACACAGATAGGATGTAAGAGCTGAAGCTGGTCAAAGTTCTAAGACTCCGGGATCAAAGACCATTGCTGGTTACCCCACATAGCCAGCTTCATGGCTATGTGTCAGCTGTATTTTGAGTACATCTCCATTTTAAAATCAAAGACATCCCAGCTCAGTGTCTATGAATAATCCTTCTGCAGGTACCCAGAATTTGAAGACTTCACACAGCCCTTGAGAAGCCTTGACTTGTGTGACTCATGGCAAAGCATCACGGATAAGAGGGAACTGGGGCAACGTAAGGACCTGCTTTGTCAGAGGGAAATTCCTGTATTTTTTTTTTCATACCTTTTTATAGTTTTGAGAGCTATTGTCATTCCCCTTTTGCAGGTCTGCACCCCAATCACTGCCTGTAAGAAAGCATGTGAGACCTTCGTTTCTCACTATAAACAGAACAAAGAACAGAAGCAGACAAGTAGGTGCCAGCACTGCAGTGACAATGACAAAACAATCTTTTTTTCTGAGATGATAAGTTAATATAAAGCTTTCAAAACAAAGCTTTGTAAAGGCTCCTGGAATGCAAACATAAGTGGTTTATGACCTCTCAAGTGCTGTGAAAGTGATTCTTGCTATTTAAAATATGGCTGTGCTTAATGTTGCATATTTTCAGATCACTTTTAAGTTGCTTTAAATGGATGCCACAGTTAGACCCCTTCTGTTACACAAAGGACAATGTATTCAATTTATTAACCTTTCATTCAGGCTCTGATGGGGATATTTATATAGCACTCAAAAGGGCACTTGATGCTGTGTATAGCTATGCAGAGACCTAGCCCAGGCCCTGAAGAGGTCTTATTTAATGGGATTTTGGAGGTGAAGTTAACAACAGGCTTGGGGCAACAATGCAAAAAGATGACAAGGTGCTTGGATAAAATGTGCTTTCTAGAGGTTTGATAAATATTTGATAAAACACATTGATAAATGTGTTTTGGCTATGTCTGCCCTCTGCAGCAGGAACTCTTCCTATCACACTCCTGTGCCTGGAGGGGACCTGTAAAAGTGAGAATGTGGTGACAAGAGTCCTGTCCTTTTGGGGAAAGCTTTTCTGACATCTGGGATCTGTACATCCATCACTCTCAGTTTGTGCTCTGCTTAGCACTCCACTTTCTGCTCTGCTGCCACACAAGCATCACAAACAGCCACTTGCCAGTACCTCAGGTGCTTTAAGGTCCTTCTCAAACAGTATTTGGCACAAGGCTTGCCTTGGAGGCCAGGTGTACTCAAGTTTTTACTGAATTATTGCATGCTTTTGGGTGGGAGAGACTTCTGGTGGTCTTTTATCCAACCTACTCAAAGCAGGGTGAACTTCAAGCTTCCATGTAGTAGCTCAGGGTCTTATCTGGTTGCATTTTGAATATCTCCAACTATTGAGGTTCTCCAGCTACCTGCTGCAGTGTTCGACCACTGTCACGGTGATGTTAAAACTTCCTTATGCACCATTTACTTTCACCATTTAGCTCTTCTGGGTAGGCAACTGGACCTTTTCCTTCACTGTGAGCTCCTGTCACAAATATCAGTAAGGTTTAAAGTCAAAGAAAAGCTGCTTTCTGAAGGGTCTTCTGATTTTATTTTTATTTTTATTTTTATTTTAAGTTATTGGGTCAGACAGATTATGATAGGAATAAAATGTGAATCTCCTCTTGCTACTCTTTGCAGAGCAGGTCACTGATTCTAGGTTAGGCTCCAATCAATTCAGTGGTAAACTTGTTGTGTAAACCCTGAACATTGCTCTCCAGTCACGTTGAGGGAAAGTCTCTAGAGGCATCACTCTGTTTCTAGCATCTCCTCTTCTCTGATCAGCAATTCTTCTCCTTCCAGAAAGTTCAACCCTATGGGTGAGTTTTGTGGGAGAACAGTAACTCACCACTGAAAACACGACAAGTAAGAGAAACTCTCTCCTTCAGTATGTTCAAAGATGCTTTAAAAATAGTTTTAGGGTACCTAGTGCCAAACAGCAGGTGATGTAGTAAAATCACTGGAACACTCAGCTGCTAATTGGGTCTATACCAAATTTTGCTATTGCCACAGTATCCAAAAGCTTGTACAATAACACCCAGCCAGAACTAGACCATGATAGGCCATACCAGCAAATGTCTAAAGAGACACGGGAAACTGCTTGAGTCCCATAGGAGGAAAGCTGCATGTCCTCACAGAGCTAAGATGCACAGGATGGCCTAACCCAGTAGTTCATGTTTTTTTTAGGGACAGCAACTAATTTCACAAGCAGATCTACCTTCTCCAACAAGCTGACTGAAAACTACCATCGATGCATTGCACAGAAGAGGCGAGTGAAGCCCTGACTTCCTTGCATAACTGTGCTCCATGAAATCAGTCAGGAGTACTGAATAATTCAGTGATGTCTAGCAGTGATGTGCCCTCCTACTTAATCTGACCCAGGTATATTGTGCCAAGTAAGCCAGAATTTGGGTTCATTTTATCTACGGTAGGTTTAAAAAAAATAAATCATTTTCTTTTTCCATGATAATTTTGCTTATTTTTTAAATTTATTATGACTTCCCTGAATCTTCTATTTCCACTCTAAAGAGTATAATCTTTTCCAGCTCTGAACTGCTGTGTTTTGGGACAAAGTCACTCATCATATAAAAGCTCATTTGGGGGGATATTAAGGAAATCTCAGTTGGTTTTGCTTTGGAAATTGACATGGTCGAAAAAACCCTTCTGGTTCATAAACGGATTTGAAGCATGCTTGAGAAATTTTCATTTTCTGAGAAACATGAGAACCCGTTTTTTAGGCATGCTTGAGCAATAAGACCTATATATCATAATTTTTTTTTTCTTTTTTTTTTTTTTTTTTTTTTTCTTTATGCATCTGTTGCATCAGACTTGTCTTTGAAAATAAAGTAGATGAAAATAAATTACTACTACCTCTGACACTTTAGTTCTGTCTACAGAAAGGAAGAAACATGCTTTTTTGACTAAATATTTTTTGGCTGCCTGAAGAAATATGAGAATGCTTTCTATTTCCTTTATAAAGATAAATTTCAGCAGAGGAGTTTTATGATGACTTTTGGTTTTCTGGCAGAATTTTTAAAACAAACTCTGTCTGAAAAAGTATATTTATTATGAATTGTTCTCCTGCAGTTGTTCACCTGCCCTCACAGTTCACAGACTTGTCTGAGGTTGCTGTAAGGACTATCTATAATAAAAGTACTGTGAAACTTTAAAAGCATTTATCATGGCAACAATTCTTGAAGACAGGAGAGTGTTGTTTTTCGCTATTGGTTTCAAGAGAGTAATAATACTGGTGCTTAGTAACTTGTCAGAGGCTTTGCAGGAAGATAGTGATTGAGAAGTGAATTAAATGCAGGATTCCCGTGTCCTGGGTTAACATTGTAATGGCAAGAACATTTTCCTTTACATATCAGGGAGGAGATGTCTCTGCCCTCCAGGGTGTCAGCATGAGCTAAGGATGATTGAGGCTTAAAGGCTACTGCTTTGGGACACAATGCTGTTATTCATAAATGATGGGAAGTCAAAATATCTTTCTTTGGTTTATAAAAGAACCAATGACATTTTTTTGCTGTTGTTTGTTTGTTTGTTATTTTATTTTTCCAAGATAAGTCTTTCCTCCAAGCTGGAAATTCAAGTCTGGGTCTCTGCACATTTCATCTACCAATATATATAGCCAGCATATATTTGAGTAGCATATACATATTCACCACATCCTGTCTATCTTCTGCTGTGTGGTGTGTGTTTCTCTTCAGTGGTAGCTATGTACCACCTTTTTTTCAGTTGAATTAGCTTAGAGAAGTTATTATGATGCAGATTTTAAGTTCTTTAAAATGTTAAAAAACTAAAATGGCACTGGTAATTGATTTAGCTGAGGCCAGGCTCACTCAAATACTGAACATTTGGTGGAATTAAAGCTGTACCAAACTTTTGTAACCACATTTCACATTTTAACTCCAAAATTTCCTTTGGAGTTAATTGTCACTTACTCAGATCTTTGTCTTCACAGAGAAGAAAATTATTTGAAAATTACTTCCAAATACACTAAATATGTCAGCTGTATAACTCTTGCAGCCAGTTTGGAATAAATGCTCTGAATACACAAACACTTACAATGGTTTTAACATGTGAGTTGACCCACATAAGCATTGAAAATCAAATCCGTAATCTAGAAGGAGGTATTTTATGTAAAAATCGTCTGCATTGTGGATATGCATAAATTAAAGGAACAATGACACATGCCTTTAGCCACCCACTCACAATTTAGTAACATATGTTCCAGGCGGGCAAGGGAAGAATCTTGGAGGGAAACCAAAGTCCTTGGAGATAGTGGCTCTGCTTGCTTTGAGCCAAAATCACAATGGAAATAACTGAAAAAGCACCAGAACTACTCCCTAATGCCTTCTGTGGTGTCTCAGAGACCAGACAAAATGAGAAAGAGACTGTTGTCACATACAGACTCCAAGCCAGTGCTAGGTTAAAGTATTAAGACATCATAGAAATGCCGATCAGGATGGACTTTGTTTTCTTACAGCATTAGAGAATTGCCAAGACTAATTGAAATTCAACAATAGCTATTTAGGATAATTTGAGATGTATCAGATAAATCACCAGCATAGCTACAAAGCCTAATAATCCAACCATCTTAGTGATGCAGATCTAACTGAAAGCTGAGGTTGATCTAACTATAATTGACATAATCTTTAATAACAGGTATATCATGCAGATCATAAGCTTGTCTTCCCTGGTTTAGATCTTTAGGAATTTATTTAGGTCTGGATATTAACACGAAAATGATGCAGAACCAGGCCTGAAAATAGCAAGGCAGATAAGAAAACAATTCTAGAAAAGCCAGTAATACCAACGACCACAACCGTTGCAGGAAAGGGAAGAAACCCAGTCAAACAGCAATAGTCTTTGTATAACAGCATATGCATATACACCCCTCCTTACTATTAAAGAACACTTTTTCAGGTGCAAATTTGCAACTCAAGAATGTGGAAAGGGTAAAAGGAGAATTCCCTGGTCATCTAATTCTGGTATCTATTATGCATCTGTGTTTTTGAATTAGAGAATCAGGTCTTGCTTTTCTGCTTACAGAAATGCTGTCTCATTTATGGCCTGGTATGGACAGTACTCTCTAGAACAGAAGATTTTCGATTTTTATCGCCCACTTCCCAGTGGCTGATGCCGCTGCCATATTCACAAAACATTTTTTAAAACCTTCAATTTTCTACTGGATTTTACTGTGACTCTCATTGATATAGTACTCTACCTTCCAAATAGGAATGTGTTTAATTTGCACAATGGCTAACAGAGGTGAATGCAGCCTCCCTTATTACTGGGCTTATATTGCAGATGAGAACCTGAAACACAGGAAGATGAAGGTCAAATGTATCTGCTAATTTGGCATCCTGATTTTAGGATTTGCAATGTAAAGGAGGTCAGAATAAATGTCCTGGTCTCTCCTGGCCTTAACCTTAATGAAAGACAGGTTATTGAATCCTACCTGTGTAGCTCCACGTATAAACAGATTTCAGGCAGATGCAAAGTTGCTTTTGATTTAGCAGGATACAAACCAGCTCCACACCAGACTTAGTGTAGCAACATACTGAGGCCATAATTTGAGCGCAGAAGCCATTTACATTTGGGATTTAGGCGAGTTCATGTCCAGCCAATCTGAAAGAATGCAAACTTTTAGCTGCCTACCATGTCCCATATTTTTGTTCTTTCTATCAGTCCCGTAGCTTCAGAATGAAAGGTGTGTTTCATTTCTCTAGAGGCTTACTTCTAATGTGTTCTGAGCAAGGGGAAAGCCAGGGCTTCAGGTGAAAACAGGTTGGGGATACCTACAGGATCTGTGAAAAAAGAAGGGGTGCAAAGGATGGTTGGGAGCCCCTCTCTGCCTTCCATTCCTTGTGATTTCTTCCAGAATCCCAACCTGATGAATTTTGTGACCACAGATATGATAATAGTGCATCTATCCAGTCTCTTAACAAGGAAAGTTCTCTGTCTGCTTGGAGCACAATGACCTGCACTGTTTCTGCCCTGCCTCCAGCTTCAGACAATGAAACCAAACCAAACCAAATCACATACACACAAGTATGTCTGCCCAACTTTGTACCAAGGGAAATTTAAATACTGCTCAACTCACCCAGGAGACACACAATTCTGAAGCATGAATATTCATTATAATCATTACCTTAATGCTGAGCAGAAAGTACCCTGAGAATTTTGAGGCATATTTTGTTCCATCTTTAGTCCTAAGAACTTAGCATATAGCCGAAAAAATTATAAAAAAAAAAAAAAAAAAAAAACACGGATTGAAATAATTATTCAGCCTTTGATTCATTGACATTGATTGGGAAGTATTAGGCTTAAACCGAGTTGAGTGCCGAAAGCGTCACAAACACAATGTAAAACAATTATTTCCAGTGACCTTTTCTCCTAACTCAGTCTCAGCTTGGTGATTCTAAATGAATGGGATGAATTATTGAATTGGTTTGTTAATTTCCATAGAAGATATGCGTGTTGATGCTGTGTTCAACCTGACTGGCTCCAACTCCAACTTCTCAGCCTCTTGATGTTGCTGTGTGTCCACTCAGGAAGCCTGCCATCATAAAGCACTCTGTCCCTCCTTAAAGAGAAATATTTCTCCTCTTAACACCCCCACCAATTAAACTAATGGATTAAACACCTTTATCTTATCAGTACAATGCTTGCTTTCTTCACCTTGAAACATTTGCTTGACTCCTGAATGGCAATTGTGAATGCCTGACTGAAGTCCAATGGTGAATTGAGCAACATGTTCCCCAAATGTAATATCATCTCTTTGGTACTAATCAGGATTCTTTGCTACCAACATAGATTTCTATCTGTGCTTTCTTCTGTAAAACATATGCCTCCACCTTAATCACCAGGAAGGCCTAAAAAAAGAAATGCCTGTGTAGTACATGTTGTTTATCTGTTTTTTCTTGTTGTTGTTTTCTGAAATTATTGTTTTATTTTCTACCAGACTGACCTGTTAACTATCTGTTTTTATTCAGGCTGATTTGCGAAGAACAATTGAGTTCCCATTGTCTTCCAGTGCAAAATGACATTGTCTTAATATCTGAGGTATTATCGGGCTGTCTGCTTTTGTATTATGCCTTGCTGAGTAGAAATGCTAGCAGACATAAATGAAAGAGTTGATGGGTTGCACTGAGGAGAGGCAGGAGTGGGTACAGAAACAAGGTCAGAGGGACTTACCACTGGGGCTTGTGTACAGAAGGCCAATGGTGGGGCTCAGAGACACTGTGGGGATGCTCCAGCCATGGGCAGATGAGAAAAGGATTCAGAAAGCTTTGGATTCCTCTACAGAAGTCTGGTAGGGGTGAAGGAAGAGGTTTTTATGAATCTGTATCTGAAGACAGTGCTAGTCCCTGCCCATACTAATTTTGTCATCTCTAATCTGGTGTGCTTTTGTCCACCTGAACATCCAGCTGACACATTCCAGCCTTAAGCCTGACACTAAGTCAACACAAAAGCATTGGAAAGGACTGGAGAGCTCAGCCTGAAATGTGTGAATTCAAATCCTTACCTGACAGTAGAGATGCACCTCTATCTACATTAATGTACACTGTATTTAACATTCTCGCTGTATTTAGCATTGGGGCGGCCTCACTTGGAATATTGTGCCTACTTCCAGGTTCTGCAGTTTAAAAAGGATGTTACTATGCATCTCTCTACCCATGCTAGCTTCTGCATTAGTTATTGGAGATCTAGTAACACAGTAGCTAGAGCAACACAGGAGGTTTTAAAAAGTTCAGCATAAATCTGCCTTGAGAGCTAAGTGAAAGAAAGCTGCAACCTCCAAGGCCAGAATGATGGTGATGTCCCAGCTCCCTTAGTCCACACTGTACTCAAGTCATTGTGGGAAAAGATATACTCTTAAGGCAATCTTAAAACTCTTGATTATGCTGATGGTGAGAGGTGAGATGGGAATTTTATGAGACCTCCAAGAGAGGTCTTAAACAGGTCCACATATTACATTTCTTTCTCAAATACTTCAAGTTTTGCCAGCTTGCTGGAATAGAGCTAAAGGTCTGAAGACACCCTGGTGATGAGGTTCCATCCTTCAAAAAGGGCCACTTTGCTTCTAAGTCTGGATCTTTTTTTCCACCAATGATATAAACAGATCATTTGTTAGTATAAACCTCATACAATCATCCAAGTTCCCTTATTTAAAAAGAGTTTTCTGAAAAAAAAAATAAAAAGGAAAAAAAATGAGTTTTCTAGTTTTAGAAACCTTACCCTTAGTGTCAGTGAGACAACTGTTACCTAAACATAGAACTTTAAAAGCAAATCTGCCATGTTTTATTAGTGTCTCTGCTCTTAAAATTAACAATGACAGCAACAACGGAAAGTAAAATTAAACCACTAGCCTTCTTATTCTTGGTACCGAAGAAAATGCTTAAGAGATGACTGTTCGTGACATAAGTAGCCTAGTGTGAATAATGTTTGGGCTTCGTTTCAGTTCTGTCCCCAACATTTGCTTTTGTCAACTCTACTGGTATATTTTGGCTTTTGCTTTATTTTTGTCAGAGAAATCAGTTGTTTCTGACATCATTTCAGTGCCTTCAGGGCAGAATGCTAGCAGCTGAACAACTGGTCCTCTCCATGACATTTACCAAGCCAAGCAAGTTGCCTTGCTGCTATCCAGAGAGGTCATGGACGTCAGGCCATGAAAGGATGAATTTCAATTGGGATCACTTTGAGAAAGAAACTGTTTCTTGCTGTGTATCCGCAGTTATATCCATACTTATAGATTTCTGTGTGTCTGGAACTGGCTACTTTAATGTGCACCTCATCTTCTCTCAAAAATGACCGGTTTTTATATTAACTGGAGACATCATGGCCAAGATTTATCATGGGTACTTACCAGCATTCTCCTGAATTTCAGCCATATCTCCTGTGCCTAGGCCACAAGAAAGACCTTCCTCTACTGCCTCCCTGTGGGCCTTCAAGTTTTTCTGCAGGTAGAGAAAATTGCATTAATTTCTGGAGTCTTTTGAAGCAAAGCTCCGACTGAATTACTTCAGCAGACATCTCCAGTGCATGCCCTTAAATGAGGTTTTCTAGGTGTCTGAGTTTTTCTAGGTGCCTGAGGTATGCTCTTAGCCCTCTTGCTTCTTTTGAAGTTTTCTTTTCTTGATACCCATTAGGAAGAAAGGTAGAATACCAGGAAGTTAGAATACCAGGCAGTCTTGGGCGTAATTTTTCTTAGAGTTTTTACAGTCCTGGTAATCTACAGTCCAAGACACTCTCCTCCTTGTATCCACTCTGATCCCTAATGTGAATGCTAATGGTTTTGAGAGTTTCTAGAGGAATAATTTACTTCTTCCCCCACCCCCCCACCCCTCCTATCCGTAACCTTATTGGAACACTGTTGGTGCTCATTTAACAATTTTTGAAAGAAAATTCACCAACAGTTGACACTTGTCCTTGTGTCTGCATTCAGAAATGACTTCCTACTGATTTAAGTATCCCATCAGTAAAACCAAAAGAGAGAGCTTTGTTTCAGGGATAATCACCACAAGCTGATTCATGGCAGCAGTGTGGCCTCTACTCATAGAAACCTCAGAAAAAGATCTGCCATTTAAAATTTCTGATCACACCAGTTCAGGGCTTGATTTATGCTTGACACTCCCAGCTGTGTTTTTCCTCTGCAGAAGCACTCCAAACTTTTAAATTTCTTTCAGATACAGAGTAGAAAGAGCAAATACTATTATTATTTTTCATAGTTAAACTCAACTTACCTATATAGATTTGTCTTTAAATGGGTCTTGCTATTTCTCCATACTTAAAATGAGTCACTCTTAATGGTAAGTCCAAATACAACTGAGATCTCAAAACTCACTTTTCTTTGCCTGCAATTTCCCAATTTGTATACCTTTTTTTTTTTTTTTTTTTTTTTTTTTTTTTTTTTTTCTCATTTGAGGGTGTTCATGCCAAGAGATATTGAGTGCCTTCAACTTTGCTTCACCTCACTGAGAATCAGTGCAACTTGGCACTTGGCTGCTGCATTTCCATCCAGGCAGGCAGTAGTGATTCATATTCATTTGCATTTTCACATTCGTAGGAGGACTGAGGAGTGTAAGGATGGAAGAACTAGGGGTTGATTTCTCCTTTGAACTCCAGTAAATTTTTCACTCCAAATAAATTTGCCAGTTACCAACTGGATATCTCGTAATGCTTTCTCTCTGCTCAAGGCAATCAGTAGACGGAACAGAGAGAACTAAGTCTGAACAGAGCATTTATCTTGATAACATTCAGTATGCCAGCATTCAAGTTATAAAAATGTCTTTCCAATTATTCCAATCTCTTCTAATTTGTTTCAGCTAAGTGAGGAGAGTTCATGTTTATAATACTGCAGATGGCCGGGTACAAATACATTCATGGTTCTTGAATGTTTAGTATATATTTAGTGGCTCTTCAACGTTGAAATTGAGGATGTATGACCTATTATGGCACTATGTAGATTAGTATGTAACACTATCATCTGGACTAAGTTGCTTTATATTCTGGTGCCAGTTTTATTCATTCATTTATCATGTAGGTTGATGTTTACATAACATATCTCTTCATCTGACATCAGGAATGCATGCTTTTTCAAAATACTGTTTCTGTTGGTAAAAACTAAATGAAATTAGTTTTTTCTTTTCTGTTTTATCTCTGTCAAGCTTATGCACCCTGGCTTTCCTGTTTGGAATGGCAGATTCCAGCAGACTGTCTTACAGACTTCAGTCCTGGTTGCATCATCCCTCAATTGAATATGCTGGGACTCTTACCAAAGTTGTAACTCCTGCTCTGGATAGCTCTAATATGGGATAATTAGTCTGTGACCACAGAGTATTGTAAAATAAAAAGCAATCAATTTCCCTGGACTATGACTCCTTAGGAGCTAAGAAACATAGGGTCTTAACCTTTAAGATCCATTCCCTTAAAAATATTTCATATTATTAAGTAATAAATATTAAGTTAATAAATATTAATTATTTACATTATCAGAAACAATATGAATGGTGGTTAATAATGCAATTTTTATACATTATTTAAGAGTAATAAGAACAGTATTAATAGCAATTAAAATAGTAAATATTTATTAATGTATAGCTCAAAGAAAGAAGTGTTTGCTGTAATTTATCATCCTGATATGTGGAGTGCAATTCATCTCATCAAACTCTGTAATTTATATGTCTGTCAGAGATTAGATTGTCATTGCATTGTGGAGAGAAATGGACGCTTGTAGGGCAGAGTGCATTTCTTCCCACAGCAGGTTTTACCAATATGAGATTAAGTCTTTCCCAGTGGTTAGAAAGGAAGTCTAATTATAGGGTTCAGATCCCAGCATCTTTTGCTAGGATATAGGAAACCCATAACAGTCTCCTGAGACATGCAAAACAATATATATATATATTCTCTCTCCGTAAAATAATTCTGCAAAACACTTTCCACATGGAAACTTTTCCAAGCATATTGGTATGTGAAATGTATACCTTTTCACTCTGATGAATTTCAGTAGTAAACTGCAAGATCATGCTTAGAATTGCTTAATGCAAATCATCTCTTAAACTGCTTTCACAAAATATTTTTGTCTTTTCATTGCTGAGGAAGCTGTGCATAAAGCCTGAGATGTGCAGGCCTTAACTTGCTATTATCAACAGATACCTCTCCAAAATGATGCCAAAAATTGAAATCATTCTTACTGACCAGTGTGTTTTCAGAGGATTTGGTGTAGTGGAGCTTAGATTCTGAAGGGAGGGATTTGTCCATCCTTACAAGATGGAGGTATTTGGCTATATATTAATGAATCCAATTAACCCATTTTGGCTGGTTCTCATCTGTCTTCAAATGCTCCCTAAGTTCCTCTGAAACAAACAAGTAGCCCATAGTGAGCTCTTGCAAGTCCATGTATATTAGTACCATGGGTTTCAAGAAATTACTGCAAAATTAAATATTAGTCCAATGGGAAATGATACCCCCATATATTTATTTAAAGTATCCGTACTTCAGTATTTCTCATGAGGCATGTATGTACACCGAGAAAAGAATGACCTCTGCATAGAAAAAATGAGGGATAGTCTCCAGAAATCTATTCTCATCAGTGGTTTACTTTGGCAACCTCTCTTTTCAGGACTATGACATTTGAAAAGTTTGCTAAGTTTAAATATTTCATGAAGCAGAAAGAGATGCAGGCTCATTTCCAACACAGTCACCACAGGGGACAGAGTAATGCAGTGCCTTCAGTTTGGAACTATACGTGTCCCATAAGCAACAGACAAAACATATACAAACCTCTTCATGTCGTGGGAAGCTGAAACCGTAACACAATTTTCACATCCATATGTATATACTTCAATCAAGTGGTAAATACTATTTTCCTTTATTTCTAGTTTAATCTTTTTGTTATCTTGAAGGTAGAAGACTGCATCTATCACACAGAATTTCCTCTGTCACACTCTGAAGTTCCTGTGCGCTATCATCATGGTTTACAAAGGAAAATTAACTCCAGAGCAGTAACATCAACAGTCTTGAATATTTACTTTTTGTGTTATATCTTTATCAGTGGTAAATTGTGTGCTTTTCTCTTGTTTGTTTTTCCATCTCTGCTAAAAAAAATAATAAAAAAAAAAATGATGTCATTCCTTAAAAAAAAAAAAAAAAAAAAAAGGAAAAATAAATCATTGCTACAGCTGTTTGGCTTCATCTTGAGAGACTGGCAAGAAATCAGTGCTGAATAAACATCTCTGAGATAGACAGCACAGCAAAGGAGAAGACCAATTGTTATGGAAAAGGTAAGGAGCTTAAATCTTGAAGGCTTTTGTCATAAAAGTTGCACAATGAAAACAAGTATTAGAGGGCAAAGGATTAAGATGAGAACATAGTGGAAACAGCTCAGCATTAAACTGGTGGCTCCATTATGTCTTCACACTGTTGTGCCTCAGAGCTTTGTAGGAAGAAGAGTTTTACATTGAGACTGGATAATTCATTAAATAATATTTTCTATCCCTTATGTAAATCTGCTATACATCCACATTGCTAAAAACTGCTGAAGATATTGCCTTATAAATATTTAAAATTTATTGTCAAGATCCTTAAAATCATGAGTCTTTGATAAGCACCAATGTGTTGCTATAGTTGTTTTTCCTTGAATACTTTAAGTAGCAAATCCCCTTCCTACTTTGTTAAAAAAAAAAGAAAAATAAAAGAAGAAAGTAATGGAGTAGATATGGAGTAGTAATGGACTGAATATGCAGTCTTCATATCCTTCCTCGGACAATGGAGTTGGCTGTACCCAATATATACCACTGTTAATTACTTAGGTTTCCTGAGAGTGCTGTAAGGTAGCACTAAGCTATGGATACAGGAATGCATTATTGAAAAGTACAATCTACTTCTTGAACTTTCCCAGGATTTGTAGTCATTGCCATTCAACACACCAGAGTTTTAGCGTAAAGGCTTTGTGTATAATTAACATGGCAAGTGGTTGCCATCACCTGGTGTAAAGAGACCTTTCTCTGGTGTTGCCAGAGAGGGGATATGTTGCAGCAAACAGATTTTGGCTGTACCATGCCAAGCACTCTGAGTTAGCAAAGGGTGGCAGAGCCATAGAGAGTTCACTTGTGACTTAGTGTGGTGGTGGGTGACATATTGTGTATGTTTTGAACTTCCTTGCCTTGATGCAGAGGTTGTCTTGACATAGTGTAGGCTGTGAGTCCTGCTCTAGAAATTCCAGCTTCTGGCAGGTGCCTGATAGTTACCTGGTAGGTAGATAATTGGTCACAGTGGTTTGGAAAGGAGTTCTTAAAATATAGAATTTATACAAATCTGCTCCTCTGTTTACACTCTATACATTTTTTCAGATCTTCTAATTCCCTATTTTTTATATATGTGTACTGCAGTACTGTGGTTTCTCCATTCATTTCATCCTGTATATACTCAAGCCTGGTTTTGAAACTTCTCATTTTGGCTCTGCCTATTTATTTTTTTTTAAAGACATGTTTCTTTTTTTATTCCTTGTGAAGGCTGATTGCTATTAGAAGGGCCATATTTATTACTTCATTACTATTTTCCATAAATCTTACAGGTGATATTAATTTAATAATGTTAAACAGGCAGTGAATTGACTTTGACTTAAAAAATAATAATTCTGAGGTCATAACCAAAAATAGCTATGTTTTTAGAGCAAGCTCATAACAACGATGTTTTCCTTTTATTTTGATGCATAATCCCATTATATTAAACAAATAACAGAAAAAGAATCATAAAAATAGAAGGAACAAGACATAATTATTGACTCGGCTTGGCCAGGAGGAATAGAGCTATTTCAGCCAAACAAGATAGCATCAATTTTTTATTCCTTGCATTTTGTTACGTATGACTCATCTCTGGCCAACACAATTATCATTCTTAATATTGTAACGGCTCTCAAAACTTACTTCATATCATTTTAGATAACTTCCCCTGTACTATTTACCAAAATCAAAGAAGTAAATTAAAGCAACATATGCTACCGATACATTAAGAAAGTTGGAACTGAGAACTGGTTTGCCCAGAAATAAAAGTGGATGAGCTAAAGCTAAGAAGATTCTAGAATCTGAGTTAAAAACCACACCATAGCAACAGCCACATGAAAACTCAGATTGTACTGTTTTCCAGCTCAGAAGTCTACAGAGGACCAATTTTTAAGAAGAAAGAAATGAAAATATAGTATTTAAGACTGGCAATGAATTCAGTAGACTGTCATAAGATGTAAAGTTTTGGATATTTTTTAAAAGCATATATTATTGTGGTTTGGTTTGAGGTGCTTTAGTTTGTAGCAGCTGAGAAGCTGGTCCTTGCAAATTTGTAAGTAATTTTAATCAGTAAGCAACAACATATGGAGGCAGTAACTTTGGCACCTGGTCTCCACTTTTCATCTGACTGAATGTCTTGCCCTTTCACTTCATGCAGATCATTAAACCTGATGCAATCCACTGCCAGAGTTTTGGATAGGAGAGGAAAGGTTTCTGGGCTCAGCCCCAGTCAAACCTTAGCTACCCCAACAACTCTGCACTAGACTGCTTGGGGAGAGACATACAACTTATGTCAGGAGGCTTTAATTTTTGTTTTTAGTCCCAGGACACAGAACTCTCAGCTTCTGTCTTCCACAGTAGAAGCCCAAAGCAATAAACCATTGTGAGTATATGAAAAAAGATATGAATCTTGTGGTTTCACTGGAAATAGGATTCTGGTTCTCTGATATGCACCCTCCAAATTCAGCAAAGCACACAAGTATCCAGGAGGATCTGCGTTTTCCTGCAACAAAACAGTGCATAGCCTCTGGTAGGCATACAACTCAAACTGTCATTTAGGTATGCCTAGAAGGTTTTAGGCTTTTCCTTATAGGAGCCTAAGGAGATTGTGAATAGAATGTTTTATTTGGATGTGTTTTTTAAGGGTGCTGTGGAGGTGCTTGAGCAACCTGTAGACTTTCCCAGAATACAGGCAGGATTAGGCCCACACTTGCAGTTTCAGCTTGTTTTATAATAACTTTTTTTCTTTTTTTTTTTTTTTCTAATAACTTTTTTTTTTTTTTTTTTTTTTTCCTACAAAGCAAGCTCTATGGAGTGAGGATTTAGATCTCTTTACCTCTTTTTACACATGTTGCAATGCTTAGGCTAGCACAAGCTAGAGTTGTCCTACTCTTATAAAGCAAGATAATCTAATAAATGGGAAACATTTTAGCTTAGAGGGTCTACTCTGACACACTGAGAGCTTTGTAATAATTAATTAACTGGACGAGCTCATAAATGTAACAAACAGGTGTGCCAGATGTGACAATGGTTCCAATTTCCCTTGGGTGTATTACCTGATTAATATTGATTTACTATCCAAATCACTTCTGGATTAAATAAAGTTCTCTCAATCACATTATATTTCAGACAAGTGTATAAAATGAAAAGAAAAAAAAAAATGAAAAGAAAAAAATAGCCATGAGTCATGTCTTATTCATTACCTTGAAAAGTTACAATCCAGGATTCTCGTAAAGCCAAATGACATTTTGAGAGAAGACAAGTACCATAAAATAACACAGAAATCTTTTCCAGAGAGCTGTTTTGATAGCTATGAATGCTACATCACACAGACTTTATGCTCCACTTGGCACCATAAAGACAATTAAATGTATTGTTTAGCAAACTTTTACAAGCAGGTATTTCTGCAGAAAGAACCAGGAAGGGACAAATAGCACTTTTAACATTGTGAAACTGGCAAAGAGTGAAATTCAACTCTTTAAGTAAGTAGCCTTTCAAATGACAAAAGTCTCCACGGCAGGAGCATTTCATAGTTGAAAGAAACCAAGTATGTATTTAAAGATCCTCTCTTTAAAAATTATTTTTCTCTACAATTTGATTGCTGCAGAAACTGGAAACTTCTTGGGAAGGATCAAAAAGGTTAATAAATACTTTTTCAGTGATAACAGCTTTAAGTGTTTTCACTTGGTACTGATCTTAGATAACTAAAATCCCTCTGAGAATGAAGTGCAATTAAGATCAAATAAGAAAATTACATTGGGAAAATGTGGGACAATCCAAGGTCGGTGTAAATTCCTGACTCCTGATGCTTCTGCTGGCCTGCTACTTTTTGGAGGACTAGGACCAAAAAGTGGGTGGCTGTTGGAAGCAAACGTGTCCTCGATGTACCCTTTTTCTGTCTCAGCAGTGCCGGTCTCTTGTCAATCAGAGTCTGTGATCACACATCCTCCTGCAGTGCAGTGACCCTGTTGTTTTGTTTTTTCTGAAACATCTTGATTTTTCTCATAAAAGTTGTTGTTGTCATCTAACTGGATGCAAAGACCTTCCTTTATTTCTTCCAAATACTCTTGTAAAGACATAACACTTGATGCTCATTGAATGTGGAGGAGCATGCTCTGAAAACCCCTTTAAAGAAATGGTCAGCCATAAGATAGTTTTATGTATTTATTTATTTATAAAAAGGGGAAATCCCCCCCTCCCAAATGTTAATTTTCCTACCTAATGCTAATGAATATCTTATTTAAATTTTATTTTTCCTGACCAGCTGGTGGTTTACAGGTAGTAAAGTAACCTGGTCTTTCCTCTGAAATCAGAAAGAGACAGCTGCAGTTCCAATATATTGGTGGATGGTTACTTAAATCAAAGTATTCATAAAATCTTCATGATATGTTAATAGCAGAGAAGCTATCTTCTATTGACTTAAAAATAAATAAATAAATAAGGACACATTACATCCTTTAGGTCAGAGAAAAATCAGTAATATCCTTCCCTCTATGGTCTCTACATTATCTGGTTATAATGCTTTTCTATTAACTATTTTAGTAGATAATGCAGTTTTTATTACAGAAATGCGTTAATCTACATTTAATTATTATTTTTTTCTTCTTAGAAACATGGATGTTTTGGAACAAATCTCTGCCCAAAGTCTGCAATTTGGGTGACTCATGGTAGCTACTAATATACATGCACTTTAGGGTTGCTTTAATAACTAATAACCTCTGTTTAGCTTTTGAATTTAGATCATAATTTGTTGGGGTAAAGGCCTTTTTGTACTACACTGCATTAAAGATCAAATTTCCATAATGCTTAAATAGCTATCTTAAGAGGCTTAGCTGAAGTTTATATAACATTTAGATTACTACAGTGTCTAAAAAATCTCATTATCTATCGATTAAGATGTATTTTATGTTTTTGTTGTTTCTACATTTTAAAGCTGCAGATGGGATAAAAACGGTCTATTTATTTTTCCCATATCTTTGTTTCAAAATAAACAGAAAGTACTTGGTTAATTCTCTAAAGCTGTGTGTTGCAAAGAAGTGCAAAACGTTATGCTCATTCTGCTTAACTACTGCAGAACCTCCGCAGGCTAAACACCTATTTTTGCATTAGCTGTGGATACTTAGGGTAACAAGTAGTAAAGCACAGAAATTGCATTTAGTCTTTTGGGCTTCAATGATAATCAGTTAGCTGTAATAAGTTGGTCGGAATTATATAAATTGTGAGGAGATTTAGATTAGATGTTAGAAGGAAATTCTTTACTCATAGGGTGGTGAGGCAGTGCAACAGGTTGACCAGAGAAGTTGTGGATGCCCAGTCCCTAGAGGTGTTCAAAATCAAGTTGGATGAGGCTCTGGACAACCTGATCTAGTGGGGGCAGGGAGTTGGAAATAAGTGATCTTTAATGTCCCTTCCAACCCAAACGGTTCTGTAATGCTGTGACTCTACAATTCTATGATGAATTACAATATGAACCTAATAATGACACATTCAGTTAGTTTGCTCTTAGGAAGGCAGCGGAAAACTGGAAAAATAAAAAGTTTTTTTTTTTTATTTTTTTGTTGTTGTTGTTTTGTTTGTTTTTGTTTTTTATAAAACAGCAATCTAAAATGCACCTCTGCAATTCTCTCTCCCATTTTTGCCTTGCTGCTTATGAACTCCATGTAAATTTCATCTTAGGCAGGGAGAAATACTAATCATGAAGTCAGTCCTTGTTATTAGGAGTCTTCAAAATATTAGTGGACTTCAGATAGGGAGACAGCTTTAAGGCGAGGAAATATTTTCCTCTGTTAAAAAAGAAAAAAGTAACAAATCTGAGAAATGGAAAACACCTGAAATTAAAACATGCTCAAGCCAAGTCTCATACTGCTTGCTCCTTAGTAAGATGACCTCCACATGGCATATACTCATTCTCTACCTACCGCAAAGCTTTTATGCTGAATATATATATATTATATATATATATTATTGCTTATGTTAACAATACTGTCAAACTAGCCCTGCCTACAACATAGGCTTGATAGCATGACCTTAACCTGACCAAAACTTACCCATGTAACACCTAAAAATATCCATTAGCATCATCTAGCTGTTGAGGTGATGTAATTAAACAGTGACAACTAAAATGGTTGTCCAGATAGAGGTGGGTTTTGAAAGGAATTGAGATTTTAATTGGATTGTTATTATCTCCCCAGGATATTCTAATTCAGCATAAGCCAAATCTGATGTTATTACATGGGGCTCAGGTAAAAAGGAATCTGGTTGTGAAGGCATGCAAAATTCTTCATTAGCAGTTTTGTCTTAGTAAGAAATGAGTCATCATCTTGCAAGTACTTCAAGCTTTCCTTTCACTGTAGGATTTTAATTGGCAAAATACTTCAATGCTTAATGACTGCAAATACTAGGTGTTATTTCTGTTTTCCCCACCTCCTGAGCTAAATGTATCATCACAATCTTAATTACTTCCCATCCAAGCAATATTTGCCATTTATCACTACAATTTAAAACTTTTCTACTTGAATCTACCTGCTAATTTTTGCTGTCAAATAACTCACTGTGGAGCAGGTATATGTCAACCAATGACAAGAAAAGGACTTGTTTTGACTGGTATATTTAAAAGTGACTGGGTAAAATGTAAAACAGATCCTGGGACCAGCATCTAAGTGTCACCTGAGAGTTTGGTGTATCAGTAAATATCAATTTTTACATATTTAATTTGCATGCCTAGGCTGTTGAGTCACTGTCCAGAGTCCAACCTGCTGGTTGGAGCTTTTTAAGGCACAGAAAGAATTGAAGCTAGGCTTCCTGTTTTCTAGGCAAATACTGTAACTGCTCTCATATTGCCTAAAAAGTGAGCTCAGCTCCTGTCCAGAAATAAATTATTGATTGCCACTGCATTTTGCAAGAAGTGTTTCTTGTTGAGTAGCTGTATTTTGGGTAACTCCCCAATGCTCTGGGTGCCAGCCAAAGGTTAACTGAAATTGTTATGGGGCCCTTGGCATGTCCTGGTCTGTCTTTTAGCATCCCCTGTAAAACCTGCATCTAGGTTCTGCTCAGTCTGGATGGGGAAGAGGGCTTTGGTACTAACTTATGGATTTGTTACATTTTGGGTCTGGGCATGATTTTGCCAGAAAACAGCATGGAAAAACCTTTTGCACTATAGTAGTTATGATGAATGCAGATATGGCTGTGCTGTCTGGCAATTATTTTTGCTGGCTTACGTTGTGTCACTGATGGGATGGAGCAACAACTATGATGGGAGATCTTTTACCAGCCTGTGTTCACTAGCAGGCTCTGCAGCCCTAAATCCCAGCTATAGCCTGTCACAGTGATAATACTACATTGCTTTAATTTTTACCCCTGATTTGTTGGATGTGTGATAACTCGGTTACCTAAGAAGCTGAGCTCAATATTTCACTTAGATAACTATTAATCAGTAGTAGTTTAGCAGCAGTCCCAAGGAAGCTTCATCTCAAGACTGGGATCCCATTGTACCTGGTGCTGTTCAAAACTAGAACAAGGAGGATTTATAATCAGCAACACTACAAATTTATCAAGACCATCTTTTTCCATAGAGAAAAATAAATAACACCAGTTAGGAGTGAGAACTACTTTGCTCTTATGCATTTATGTCTAAGATAGTTTCACAAGCAAACTGAAGGTTCTTCCAAAGTATGGAATAAGCATAGTACTCTCATTTTTTAATATCTAATTGCTTCACATTCAAGCTGTGACATAATAGAGAAATTAATTAAACTAAATGTCACTGTAGCCATATCTATAATGAATCTCAGTGCCCTAAAACACTCCGAAAATTGACACAAGAGTACAAGAAATTGTATTAAAAGGCTATGACATTTATTATGTACTCAATAATGTGTAGTGATATGTCGTACCAAGGGTTTTAAGTACTTGAAATAACAGTTTATTTATATATAGCTGTGCTGTGACTGTGACTGTGTCCTGCCTGAACATGTGAGAAACACAGATGTTCATTGATGGCCTTTCATTATTAGTCTAAGGACTAATAATGAAAGACTACAAATGACAGTTGTGATATAACAAATTTCCCTTGTAGATGACACATCCACATGTGTCATCTGTCCATGCTGCTGTCCTGTATCTGGTGAGAGGCTAGGTGCCCAGGGTTACCCCCAGACAGAGGTCATCCCCATATATGTAATCAATGTCAGCCTAGTTTCAGTCACTGTCTTTCTGAAAGCAAAGAATTCTCTGCCACCACCCGGCCTGATGGCTCCACAGGAATTCAAGAAATGTTTGGATAATGATCTCAGCCACATGGTCTGATTTTTTGAGTGGTGCTTTTCGGACACAGGATTTGGACCTTATAGGTCTCTTCCAACTCAAGATACTTTATAATTCTCTATGATTCTATGAGTTCTTTGTATTTAGCACTTCTGCAAGGCAGACTCTACAAAGTTCTCCTGTGTCTGTATAGGTTATTTGGTATGGTGCACCTCAATAAGTTGGCTGTATTCTTTTACTATTCAGCAATTGGTGATGTGATTATACTTCAGAAGGCTTAGGTCTTTTCTTGCAGTGGAGCAACCAAAACGTAGCAAGCTTAAGTCACAGTTTCACACACACAGGTTCATTCCCATTTGTTTACCAGGCACAGTTCTACAGAATTCAGCTAAACTCCATCTGCCTATTTTAAAAGCAGATGTACAAAAATACCTAAGTACCAGACACAAATTATCATAACTGGTATCCATCTGGCAATTGTGAAAACTGAAACATAAAAAAAAAATCCAGGCAAGCTACTCATGGAAATAATAATAATAATAATAATAATTTAGAATTATTTTGCAAAAGTTCTTATAAAATGTATCTAGTCTTCTTGACAAGAAGCATCATGAATATTTTTGTCCAGCTTTGCACAACAGAAAAGTCCTTTGACCTTATAAACTACCTGAGTTAAAGTAGTTTTCAAATATATATCATTGGCTAATACAGAGCTGCATATGTTAGATAGAATTAACAGAAATTTTTCTCTTTTCCAGACTAAATATATTCCAGGGTAGTTTATAACCAGATGGTCTTCTGTCTTCCTTGAGTTATCAGTATGTACAGAGACTTTCGGAGTCAGTACACTGTAGTGGCACTCATGGCTGGGAAGTAACAGCTTGAGTCAATGTGGGAAAAGAAGAAGCTCATATAGGAGGAAGGAGTCAGAGGATGAGTTGGATTGGAAAAATCAAATAAAAAAACTTGGATTATGTTTTCCCTTCAAATCTGTCAATTTGGAGAGCAACAGGAAAAGTTTCAGGTTTAAAAGGCTTTTTTGCTTTCTGAAAGTTTTCAGCATCTAACAGTTCTGGGTTATATTGGAAACACTTTTGCTTCTTTTAGCTATGCTGTAATTTTCATGAGCGAAGCAGACAGCTTAACAATAATACTTATCATGTCATGCAGTTCTTCAAAGTCTTGAACAAATATTAAGGAACTCTCTGGAAGATTAGGAAGAAAATCATAGTTAAACACAGCTGCATCTAAGTTAATATTTTTAAATATATGTATTTACAAGAGACATGTAATTAAAACTGGGTGGGGAGAATTCTGGTCCTGCTACAGAGTACAGTTGTCAGTCAAAGCATTTTTAGACCTTGGTCTGAGGCTGTGTCTATCTATAATACTTCAGATTGACAGCAAAGTTCCATTTCTGTGAATGCAACAACTTATTTTCGTATAATAATGTGGGTTTTGATTGGCAACTCCACAATGGCAGAATTTACCCACCCATGTACCCTTTTTACACCCTAGTTATCTGCTGCTATACAGTTCTATTGTGATACACACCCAAGCTGTCAATAAAAATGGGTCTAGTGCTCAAACATATGCAACCAGCACAGCTCAGGGGATCTTAACTTCAAAATAAGAATATGCAAAATCAATAAAAAAAGAACAGAATAACATAAATAATAATCTACTCTCCATGACTGGTTGGCTGCATTCTGAGTAGTGTAACACGTGTTCCCAAGTCCGTTACAAAATATTTATTTCTTACACCTTGGTATTGGATATGCATTTAAAGGATTGCACAAAAGAAGCCCAGAGAAAGGGCTGTATGTGTTTGCAGGAGCAATTAAGTATAGATAAGTATGTCTGTTATGACCTCTGGAGTCTGATTCAGACCCCGTCTTAATGTTAGTCCTCTCAGATAAACAGTCTGCTGATGGCTGCTAGTAAAACAGCTCTTAAGAGATTTCTCAGGCACTCTGTTATTTTTCAGGCATTCTCTTTTAACCTAAAAATAGTTTGGTTTTCCTGCTTAGTAGCTGTCCTTCTAACAAGAAGTTAAAGCAAAATTTGTAAATAAAGATACACAAGAACTACTCCAATTTATCGTTACTTGAGAATTGCAGTTATTCCAAAATCAATCTTCCCATTGTTGGTCCTGGGGTCCCCAGTCCAAGCTTTGTCTGACTCCTTAATGTGTGCACACCCTTTGATTTTCTGAGAGGACAAAAGAAATAATAATAATAATAATAAAAGAGATTTCACTTCATCTGTATGCTGATGGTTCCCCAGTGAGTCATTTGGGTGAAAGTACTACTACCACCTTTACCTTGAAAAACAAAATTGGGGTAAGGGAAGAGTAAAACGCAAGAAATATGAACAACAGTAGGAAAGAATGGGATTGGTAGCACACTACCAACGGCCGTGACTGAGGTCAATGAATGAGTTCTTGTCTTGTCACAGCTTGGAAGGACAGCAGCTGCAGACTGGGCAATACTAATAGGGATACTAACAGGGACGTGGCTTGGAGGAGACAGGCTTTAGCAGGCTATCCCTGGTTCTCGGTCACATTTAGCTGTCAAGGTAGCCCCTAACAGGGACTTCTCTTTTCCTGGCGAATGTGTGAATTGGTGGTGAAAACAGGTTGTGAGACTGTCAACAGAATAGCAGTAAATAACCAGATGGGTCACTGCCAAGTGCCTGGCATTCTTAGCTGAGGGGCACTTATGTAACTGAAAGAGGAAATGAATAAACATCAAGTCCCAGAAATACATGTTGAAATGTATGTATGTAAAATGAATAAACAAGATTAAGATCTAATTTCTAATTTAGCTCCTCAATTTTTCATTGGTGCAGAAAACTCAGCAGCTTCCAGTGAAACAACTTTGAAAACACAATAAATTAATTAATCTGCTTAAAATTTAACTTGGCTGTTGAACTTGTGGGTTGAATATTCTCAGGCTTGTATCTCTTCAGCTGATGTAAATTTTAAGTTTTGCTTGTTTGCTTGTTTTGGTTTAGCATTTTATGTCACTGTGGAAAGATGAGTCTGTGGCCAAAGAGACTTATCACGTGCCTATTAAATCACTTGGTGTCTTATAAAGTTGAGTTCCACCAAAGGTGGTAGAAGTTGTCTGCTATCTCTTCTAGACAGTGGTCAGCTTCTAAGAGCATTCAGGTTTTCTTCAATGCATTACTTTATTTCTTCTTCTTCTACAGTAGTTTGCCTTATATTTTTATGAATGATGCAATGTTCTGAAATATGCAGAAAGCATTTTGAGAGTAATTTTTTTTTTTTTTTTTTTACTTTTCCGTTGATCTTCAAGCAAAGAGTTACTTTTTTTTTTTTTTTTTTTAATTAATATCTTGAGTATAGATGACTGATTTATATCTTGGCAATGAAATCTTAAGCTGAGGAAAGCTAAAACAGGAGAAATAATTAAATTTGACAAGTGTCAAGCAACTAAAATTACACTGGGGTATAGCTACATCTGATAATATTCCCTCAAGATGTTTAGAATTTAAAGTAGGAGATCTTTCTGCTAAATACTGAAAGAGTTTAAGTAGAAGAAACAATATTTTAGCAAATAGGTATACCTAAGTGTCATAGTTTTGGCTGGGATAGAGATATTTTTCCTCACAGAGGCTTGTATGCGGCGTTTTGGATTTTTGAAGAATATAGTGGTGATAAAACACCAATGTTTCTAGTTTTTGCAGAGCAGTGCTTACACAGAGACAAGGACTTCTCTACTTGTGCTGCCCTGCCAGAGAGAGGACTGGGTGTGCACCAGAAGCTGGAGAGCCGGGACAACTGACCCAGACAGGCCAAAGGGATATCCCATCCCATATGGCATTATTTTACCTTTCTAATTCTCTCCTCCATCCCACCTGGGGAGAGTGAGCAAGTGGCTTGGTGGTGCTCAGCTGCCTGCCAGGGTTAAACCACAACACTGAGAGAGTTCTGTGAGTGTGCAGTGTGTTTATAAAGCTGTTGTGTACTTTCATTTCCTGGCATTGCTTAGATTAGGGAAGGAAAACATAATCATTTCATCCTGTAAAGCTGAAATTAATGACAAAAATGTAGGTTTATAAGATGCATCAAGGCTTGTACTCAGATACTGAAGTCAACTAAAGATTGGTTAAAGTGAATGAAGAGATTTATAATTTTCACAAAAACTAATGAAACCGACTATGTTTACATGATAAATATTGTAGAAAAATAATGTGAAATTGGTCTTGCAATTGTCTACATGCAGATTAGGAGCTTAATATTTCTGACATTAAAAGAAAGAATTATTATGTAAGTTCAAATAATAAAAGTAAATGCCTGATTTACAAGGTCTTATTCCTGTGTATAATCCATCCCTGATGAAGTAGATGTATTTTATTTTATTATTTTTTTTACATAAAGTACCGTTTGAATTTAATTGTTTACAAAAAATAATAATAAAAAACTCTATAATATGCAATACTTTCTTCCAAAGTTATTCCAGTTCCACTGAAAAAGATGAAACTTCATGCACAAGTCTTTTGGTGAAAATCTTTTTTTCTGGAGGCATCAGAGTAGGTGACAATGAAGCTTCATTTACGCATAAGACTTTTGGCTGCTTCGATTTTTTCCCTCTCAGTATAAACCCAAACACTTTTAAGTGACAGACAATATTCACAGTGAAACCTACTTAAAACGTGTTTTGAGCAGTGTGGTGTTGGCCATCTCTCCAGCTGGGTAGCAGCAGGATGTTTTAAGCAGGTGTTATGAGAAGGGTTTTAAGGTACTGTAAATCCTGTTGTGGTAAAAATGAAGACTTATTGGCAAGTGTGACGTGTATTCAAGTGTCCGTGACTTTAAAGTCACTGGGAATAAAATAAGTGATACTTAGGATTCATTATTCATGGAAGATTGAATTAGTTAATTCTCTTAAGATGCTTTACAGAAAATGTGTCATTAATTAATGACATAGTAGCATGCACTGCAACACATTTTTTCATTTGAACCAAGGCACAAGTTTGAAACAAAAGCCTGAATTTTCTCAGTCTTGCCTAGGAGCTTGTAGAGAATATCTACCACTACACATTTTTGAGAACAGGTTACACAAATAATGACCTGGAATGACAGAGGGGACATCATAACCCCCCCAGCCTGCTTTCTGCTTTTCAGATTGGTTTTTGAATCTGCCCCAGAAAGCTCTGAGTGAGCTCTGGACAGCTTGTGTTTTCCAGCACTTCAGATTTTTTTCTACTTTTATCCTGTGAGGTACAAGCATGGATAAGTTTTCATAAGGATTAACAGTACAAACATTTCTAATTCAAACTAGTAGAAAAATCAACTGGGACAGCTTTCCTGGGGTGTTTAACACCACAGATAACAAATAATTAAACATATATATATATATATGTTTATGCTGGGCTAAAGAAAGCTTGCAAACACGAACATTGTTGAAAATCCATGACTGTGTTACTGACTAGGAGATTCATTGCTTTTTCATGTACATTCTGATGAAGCTTGGAAGTAACCAGCAGGTAAAAAAACTAAGCGTATTAATGTTCTGTTTTTCTGATTATTTATTTTCTCTCCCATCTGCCTGTATTTGTTCTTCTCTTGGAAAAACAGTGTTCCTCTGGCCTATGTTGAAACCTGCCATGTTCAGATCGGGAAGCCAAAAGAGAAGAGGCAGCAGGTAGTTTGTCCTCTTAGGCTGCCACTTTGATACTTGTAAATTATCTATATATTTATATATGTATGTATGTATATGTATAAAGAGGAAAGTAGGGAATTTCTTCCGTAGATTCTCTGCCAGCTTGCTGTAGTGGTTGTTGCAAGAAATGTAGAGGAGAATAACTAGTAGTGAAGAGTTGTAAAACACCTAGTGCTGCAGAACCAGCCATTGACTGGATTGTGAGAATCATACACACTTTGCCTGAAGAATATCTTGAGCTATAATTTATTTTCATTTTCACCAATGCAGCGGAGTATTCAAGCTCATGATTTGATGTGATGCATATGGAAAGATGCTTATGTTTCTGCAGAGTGGTTAGGTTAAAGGTTGAAGTGGAGGCCTATCTCGTTTACACTTGTCACTTTTAAATGTTGTAGCTGTTTTCACATGGTAATCAAGAAAGGTGTTTGTGAGTTTTTGAGAGTGTTTCCTTCTTTAACGCTGATTGGGTGCAGAAGCTGTGAGACTTGCTGCATTGCACTCAACAGAATAAGTGTTGGTAGAAGCTGTATATGTGAGTGCCATCTGGCAATTGCACAAGAAAATAAAAGCATTTTGCTGGGCTAGAGAAAACCCCTGACAGTGAAAAAATATCTGATTGGGAAGCCAAAGGAAGAAAAGGGCTAAGAATTAAGAATATGTGAATTAGCTGCATTGGAAGAACAGGCAGATGTGGAAACTCCAAGGGAGAGAAGAAGAGAAAATAGAGACAACCAGACATAAGAACTCAAACAAACAAACAAACAAACAAAAACAACAACAACTGAATCACAGAACAACAGAACTACAGCTGGAGGGAAATCCAAAACTGAAAGATGATGACCAAAGGTTCAAATAAAATCCACTAAGAAGCAAGTCTGCTAGTCAAGTGCTTATAAATGAGAAAGATTCGGAGAGTCTTGAGTGTGTCTAAAATAAAAGCATGCTGTCTCTCAGGACAAATAACACAAATGTAGATCTGAGTCTGGAAAAGACCCAGAAAGGAGCATAGAATAATCTGGTCATCATTGGGGACAAGTTATGCTGCCAGATTCCCAGATTCAGGCAATACTTCACTGGGATAATACTAATAATTGGAGTCTTAGGTCTTTATTATGGTGATCTTGCACTTCACAGAGGAGGAAAAGAAGGTGCTGAGGTGACAGTCAACAGATGGTTCAAGGGTTTGTACTACTAGGCAGATTTGGGAATAGTGACTGCTGAAAAAGGAACTTTCTCAACTCATATATGGCTCTAGAATAGTATGTTTCTTGGGCAGAAAGATAATTTTAGAATAAAAATATAGGAGAAATTTGCTGTTAGTTCAAAGAATAAAAATCAGAAAAAAGATATGACAATCAAGGAAAGCCAGTCCACTAACTCAAATGTAAGAACAATATTTTTAATGACAGCAGTGGCTATGTCATTGATTAAGGGATTTTGTTGGAGCTGGTGGTTTCAGATCAACTGTATGTTGGAATTTAAGGCAACAAAAAGATAATACAAATGTCTGATTCAGGCCTGTAGCATGAAGCTTTAGGGATAACATGTGATTAGAAAAAAATATTTATAAATATATTGTAAAGTTAAGCCAGACTTAATTGTCTGTTTCAGCAAAAATCATTTAGTAAAAGTTTGATGCTAAGGTAGTATCAGAACACTTTCACAAGAATAAAAACGGACTCCAAATAAGGATAAAAATTCAAAAGAAAAACTGTTGATGGCTGAGATAAGCAGTTGGTTGAGTTAATTCAATTGAAAAGTTTGAAGTTAGAAGCTTCTTGCATACGGAAGCTTTCTAAAGTGTTTTTTATTATTATTATTTTAAGTCAGAGATGCAAAAATAATAAGGAATGTGCATATCAAGCAAAAAGAAGCACAGTATGAAATAATTCCAGGCCTCTGTGAATAATTAGCTCTAAAAAATGAATAAAGAGCTTAGAAGGAGTAGAAAAAGGAGAATCAGCGAAGAACGATAAGCAGTTGGGGTCAAGACGTATATGATTGTAATGGAAATTGCCAAGAGTCAAGTGGAGGTTTATGAAACAGTTAGCAGAGGTCCTTCAGTCCTATAAGTAAAATAAATTGAGGAAGGAATAAAAGAGGTTGCTATGCAGAGAGACCCACACATTTATGTTGAATATGACTAGAAGACAAAATAAATATTCTATTTTAGTTAGCAACAAAAACTCTTAGGGGAATGAGAGGATGGATAATAGGAAGGAAAGTACAGGAAATGGCACAATAGCAATAGTGGTGAAAGGAAAATGTGACACACTCCAAAAAGGTGGGCCACATCATATTAGTGTGATATTTGTATAATCAAGAGTGGAAAACATAGCTAAAATAGATAAGGTAAGGACATTAAGAATGGGACAAAGACTACAAAGAATGGATCTAATGGAAATGGGTTGAAAATCACTATTGACATTTCTAAGGTTTTATACTTGGAAGTTTTGCCCTTTATACCAGTTTGGTCAGCTACATTGGCACTGACAAAGGTATGACAAATCTGGTAAGACAAACTCAGACGTGCAGCTGGTAGAGAGAAGTAGCACCATAAAAATAGAAAGCTTATTGAGAGGAAACCAAAAGAACTTATGTATTCAAGAAAAACAGGGCCTGAGAGGATTTGACTGCTCTCCCCATCCTTGAGGACAAAAAATGGGGAATATAAAAGGAACTACTGCTGCTAAAGAACCTTCTGGCACAAGTACAGAAGTCTATAGCATTTTTAATGACCTAAATTATTTTAGATACATTTGGAAAGAAGTTAGAAGAGAGTTCATAGCTACTAAATTTTGGGGGTTCTGAAACAGCCTTTCTGTAAGATCAAAAATCTCTGTTTTAGTAGAGATTCATGCAGGAAGAGGAGTTAAGAGTTCCTTGAAAAAAAACAAGGCGAGGAATGTGAAATTAATTTCAGAAATTCTGTGAAAAATGCAGAATGGCACGGGAATCCCATAGGCTGTGCACATCTGCCAACTCCATGCAGATGTCTCAAATGCTCTGAAACATCCTGAATAGTAACCAAACATCTGTTAGAGAGTCATTGTTCTCCATGGCAGACACATCGATCTGAGCATCTGCCCCATGGCTGTCTATGTCATCAATAGAGAGCTCTGGATGCACATATTAATCTCTACTGACAAGCAAAAAAACGCAGCATAATTATCTAAAATGCAGACGTAATTGCATAGTTGGTTGAGATGACTTACGTTTGAGCTGTATCTCTCTCAACTATTTTGAAAGTCACTACGAGACTCTAAGTAATGAACCTGAATTGAGATGAGATGCGTTGAGTCTTCCACTGAGTTAAAGGTAGCAGTAAGGGTGTAGGAAACACACTTTTCTTGTTACCAGTATGTGGGAAAGGAGAAATGGTTTAAATTACAGCAAGAGAGACTTGTATAAGCTACCCAAGAGACTTTTCTAAGTAAAGAGAATTAAGCCAGAAAATAGGCTGCATTGTGGAAAATTGCACCACTTCCTCCAAAAAAACATCCCTGGGAAAAAGGTTTCTCCCAGGATCACTTAGATACCAGGTTGGCAGTTTTCAGGTAGCAGTTGGGATTATGTCTTGAATCTCTGTAGAAAAACACACCAGGCTTAAGAATCTGTGTTTAGGGTTTTGCTAAAGTTTTGGTGGTCTTTAAGAAGATATGTAGCTTATTACTCTAGAATATTATGTGTTCTTATGCCCTTAAACATTTAATGTGAGGTCAAAACAGACTGAACAATGAAGGAAGCATATTTCTCTTCTCACCTAGTTTCCATCCAAACTGTTTCTTCCCCAGAATCCTTAACACCTTGAGTTTTGATCACACAGCACAATTTTCTCCTTTTATTTCCCTAGAAATTCCAACTTTGATTATTGAAACTACTTCCAGTGTAGTACATTCCATCTATTCTCTTCCTGCTTTTCTGTAAACAACTTGTGTTGCAACCATACTTTAATACTTCAGCTTTACCAATTATGAAAATGCCCTTCTCTTCATTCATGTTTTTCTTAGACTTTCTTAACACAAAGCCCTGAATGTCAGATAGTTTTCTACTGAGAAAGTAGATTTTCATTTTCTTTTATGTTTGCAAGTAGAGGTATGGCTACAGAGAAGACTGAGGAGTTTAATCAACTAGCAATGTTTTATGAAAAATGCACTATCTTTTCCTTGCTTTTACATCGAGATATGATATAGGAACTTGTGTAAAGTTTTGTTGTTGTTATTTTTTCCTCTGGCTTTCTTTAAAGCTCTTTCCTTGCTGTTTGCGTTGTTAAGACAGTGGTGCTTTCAAAAGCTTTACCCCTCAAGGGCGGACCCTTCATCATGCAAAGTGGTATGTTCTTTGCTCAACCTTTTACCCAGATCTGTAGCCACGTAGTGGTATTCTGGAGGAGCAGTGAGGTAGTTCTGTTGGAGGACCAATGCAAGGGTTGGCACCCCAGCCAAGACATGGTCCCCTAAGGAAAACAACCAAGATTCAAAGTCAGAACAGGGACAGTGAGAGTTTAATCAAGCAAATTTGTTCAGAACTGCACCTCAAGGATGGTTCATCTTCCTACTTGGGAGAGAAAAGCCTTGTGTATCCTTTTATCACAACTCTTTACATCATTTATCTGTGAGCATTTAGAAGTTAACAGTGGCTCCACAGAGGGAGCTGGGGATTGCTGGATATGTTCACACTTTATGAGTGGTTGTTGTTTGCCCAGAACAGATGTTGGTACTTGGTGCAGGCTTCTTTCTCAATGCCCCCACATGATCTGCCTGACATGTCATTTTTTGTTGCCATTTTTTTCTTCTTTTTTAATTTTCATTTATTTATTTATTGCAGCTTTGGGGAAGGTTCTGTGTCTTTTTGCCTGTTTGCACTTTACTTAAACACAGGATGATCCTGGCATTGACTGAAGTCTCTGCGTGTCCTCTAAGTCATATCTTATCATGAATTTTGAGCCTTTTCAAAAAGCATCTTGTTTCAGCTCCTCTTTTTTCCCCCTCTATTCTTGGCTTTTGAAGTCTGTAGTGCTCTCATGGCTTTGACTATTCAGTCCTGTGAATAATGGCTCTCAAATGACACTCAAGTTACTGCATTTTCTCTTGCAGTGGCTGTGTACACTCAAACCTAAGGGAAAAGAACAGGCAACATGACGTGATTGAAGAAGTTTGTATATACTCAAAGGCTGGTTCCAAAAACTGTTGTGGGCCAATGCGACACAACAAGTCGTATTGAATTACTGCAATAAGTTTTACATGCTTCCTAATATTTCTTTATGCCCTATTTGAGAAGACTCTACACCTTTTATGAACATCATTATCTGTTTTAATCTAAATACCAGCAGATATGAACATGACCACCTTGTGAATTCACGGCTCATATATCTAAAGAAAAGCTATCCCCATTTCTGTGCACATCTGTAAAAGCCGTGTCTTGTCTCAGGATCTAGGAACAGCCAAGTAGGACAGAAGAATTATGTCCTACATTACTTGGTTTCTATTTCTTCAAAGGATGGTGAAAGATTTATAGGAAAAACATGCTAGAATGAAATCTTCATTGTTGCACGGAAACCAGCAAGTACTTTCTGAGGTGTGGCCATTTAGGAGGATGAAAATGATGCTTTTGATCTTAACTCTGGAGAACAGATTATCTAACCTCTAAGGCCCACTCCAACAGCATTTTCTTCCCTCAAGTCACAGTATCTTCCCTCTTGCTATTATCTGTATCAGTGTCTAATCCTTCTTGGAATTCTGTAAATTCTGTTTGGTAGCTGATATAGTGAATTAAACCTTCTAAGGAAACCTCTCCTTTCTTTTCATTGCTGTAAAATAAATAAAGTTTTTTTAAAAAGCAGTAAGTAGGAGTGTCTTGTCTTCATTTGCTCTATAACACATTTGTTTGTATGCCTTTTCCTTTACGACTCACTTCTCTCAACAACAAATACTGTCCACATTAAAAAAGATAATGACAGCATTTAAGGATTGGAAAGTTCCTCTCATTTCATTTGCCCTTCAAGATTAGTCTAATCACTTTCTAATCCATCCCCTTTTGGCTGTCTGTGATTTAGTTATCCAAATCCAATTGCATTTACTTCCACTTAATCAGTTATTTTATGGTTCAACCCAAGACTGTCACTTAGGATAGCTATTTTCCAAAGTGTTTTAAATCAATTTAATTAATTTCCATGTAATCTCTCCAAGAACTTTTGGGATGTTGCTTCCTACACCAATTAGCCTCTCAAATTACTGGCATGTGCTTGTTAAGAAATCCCCTCTTATCTTTTGTTTCCTATGCACACAGCTGTTTGAGCTTGTGACTCCTTTGATAGTCGAATGAGCTTACAAATTGCAAATCCTGGCCCATGCACTGCTGCTCTCCCTTTCTATTAATGGGTTCTCCTCTGAATGGTATTTCCAGAAGAAGATTGCAAAAATGGGGTCAAACAGCTATTTAGCATGATAGTCATCTAGCTACTCTGAGATAAGGGTCCATTTCAACCTGACTTTTAGTAATGCATCTGGTTAAGACAGACCACATGGACTGAAATGCACTCTTAGTTTTAATTAACAGGGTTTATTTTTCTTCAAATACTATTTCACAACTTCATGTGCAAGGTCCTGCATCTGGGTCGGGCAATCCCAAGCACGAATACAAGCTGGGAGGAGAATGGTTGAGAGCAGCCTTGAGGAGAAGGACCTGGGGGTGTTGGTTGACAAGAAGCTCGATGTGAGCTGGCAACATGCACTTGAGGCCCAGAAAGCCAACCGTGTCCTGGGCTGCATCAAAAGCAGTGTGGCAGCAGGGCGAGGGACGGGATTGTCCCCTTCTGCTCTGCTCATGTGAGGCCTCACCTGGAGCTCTGTGTTCAGCTCTGGGGCCCCCAGCACAAGAAGGACTCAGAAGTATTAGAATGAGTCTAGAGGAGGCCATGAGGGTGCTCAGGGGCTGGAGCAGCTCTCCTGTGGAGTCAGGCTGAGGGAGCTGGGGGTGTTCAGGCTGAAGAAGGTCCCAGCTAGACCTCACAGAGGCCTTCCAGTACCTAAAGGGGGCAGCAGTAAAGCTGGGGAGGGACTTTTTTGTCAGGGGGTGTAGTGATAGGACAAAAGGGAATGGCTTCAAACTGAAAGAAGACAGGTTTTGTATTAGATATTTGGAAGAAATGTTTTACTCTGAGGGTGATGAGGCACTGGCACAGGTTGTCCAGAGAAGCTGTGGATGTCCCATCCCTGGCAGTGTTCAAGTCCAGGCTGGATGGGGCTTTGGGCAGCGTGTTCTACTGCAAGGTGTCCCTGCCCATGGCAGGAGGATTGGAATTAGCTGATCTTTAAGGTCCCTTCCAACCGAAACTGTTCTATGAATCTGTGATTCTATGGGTGAATACATACATGCATATAAAATTGGATTTAGAAATAATTGTATGTAAGATATGTTTAAATAAAAGTATATACATCATCTTTCCTTCAGATCTGCAATACTGCCTCTTGGCTTCTGTAACTAGAATGTAATAAGCTTTGCATCTTTTGCAGTTTATGACCTTCTATCTATGTAAAGGCTTATTTTGGTGTCTCGGCCTTCCTGACTGACTGGATAAATATATTAGCATCTCAGTATTTTATTACAATTATTTAAGGCAGAAAGAGGAGTTTAGTACAGCACAGAAGAATGAGAAGAGAGCAACCCCCAGCCAGGTTACAATATTACCTGGCGATGGAAAACAGAAAAAAAAAAGAGAGCCACAGACTGGGTGTAGGAGAAGCAACACTGCAGAAGACCAGTGTTATGATGACATGTCAGTGTGATGACTCAGTGTTGGCTTTATGCATCTCAGATGATTCTGTGTGATTAAATATGAATTGCATTTAACTCACTGCTTGCAGAAAGTTATTTCCATTTAGTTTTAGAGGGCTTTGGCAGGAAAAGGGCAGACACTCCCCCTACTGTCCTATTTAGAGCAGAATAACATTCAGTTCTCTCATTTCAGGACACTGGCTGTCATCTTTCTTGATTTTATATATTCGTGTTGCTTACTGCCTGCCTTTTGAGATCCTTTCCAGTTGCTCCAAACTGATTGCACTGAAATGAAAGAGGAACCTCTCTGCAAAGTCCCCTCTGTATCAGGAATGGGACTAGGGTAATGACTGTAGCGTTGTTGGACATTAGCAGCCCACTCGTAAGCCAGGGATGCCCAGCACCATAAAAAATAAATAATAAAAAGATGGACTATTCTGTAAGGAACTTAGACTTGAAATGTGAAGATGAAGGAAAAATTCCTAGCTCCAGTGACTGACTATGCACTCAGATTGGGATCTGAAATGTTCCAGGACTGATAAACACACATTTACAGGGATCAGTGGGTTAATGAGAACTGAGGTGCCTTACTATCCCCATTAGTGGCAGTGGGCACCATGTGTCTGCTGCCTTTACACCCTGCATAGTGCCCTTGCTCAGGAAGAGGCTCTTTTGTAATGTGCATTGTTGCTCCAGGATTTGTTTTCATTTGTTTTTAACACTGCTTCTCCGGAAAAGCTAAGCAAATCCTTGGGCCGTACGTCCAACTCCCAGGTCACTGGAAGTGTTTTTGAATCTCCCACTAAAGCCTGCTTGCATTTCTCTTTGACACAAAATCTAGGGAAAAAAATAAAAAATAAGAAATAAAGGATAGTTTTGCATACCTTGGTTGCAAGCATCCAAAATTAACAATACCCTGACTCTCAACAGCTGCTTAGGTCAAACTTGCTTGTTCTTGCTACTCTGATGCTATAATTCTTTGTGTATATGTATTTTTTTGTTTAAGTCAAGGGGTTAAAGAACAATTGTTTTTCATACAAACACTCTTGTTCAGCTGTAGATGGACTGATTTAGCTGGAAGCAAGAAAAGTCTTTGTCCATTACTGTCTATTCGCTGTATTTCTATGTAAGAAGTCAGGGGAATAGAAACATAGTGCAGAGCAACTAATATCCAATTATCCAGGACAGTGTGGTGAAATATTGTAGCTGAACAAATTGTGGAATTGGACACTTTTGCCTTTGTTTGTCTCTGAGTGGGTGAGAACATAGAAATTTAGAGAATAGAAAAGCCCTGAATAAATAGCTTATTGACACCAACCTGGAACTTCAAAAATCAGAGGATAGCTGTCAGAGGAATAAAAGAAGCAACTACAGATTTGTCACATAAGTGACAACTAACTAGCTCTTTTCTCTGGGATGTTTGCAGATCCCAACTGAAAGTTCGCAAAATGATAAAAGACATGAAATAGTGGAAGTTCAGCTATCTCCACTGTCTTTCAATAAATGGCAAGCTTTCAGCTTTTAGATCACCTTGGGTCAGGGGTTGTTTCCTTGCTTTAGCGAGGATGGGGACACCTCTCTTCCATTAACACGTCACTTGTAACATAACATACTTTCAACATAACATACAGGCAAATTGGTACCCACTTCTGTGTGCTCTTTCATTCCTCCCACTCCTTTACTCATCTCATTAGCCCTGCAGGGAAGACGGATATGTAATAATTTCCAGAGCAGCCTTTTAACATCACTGGGCACCAGAAGAGAGCAAGATGTCAGCCTTCAGAAGTGGCTCTCAAGCAGCAGCAGCTCTCTGGCCCTTTGCAAAATGTGCTCACATCTCCTCTTCCCCTGGACCTGGAGCCGGTCCCTCTGGCAGCACTGTGGTGGTGACTTTGGGTGCCCTGACTCACAAGCTGTTATGACAACTGACTTAGCACAGTCAACCCATCCCGTGAGAAATGGTAGATTCTTGTCATCCTTATATAGCCAAATAGGGACCAAATAAGCCTGAGCACAGGAAAGGAGTGTCTGTGTTGGTCAGGGGAAATACTTAGAACAGATTATAATAGGCTTTGTGTCTCAAGAGTTTCTGTTCATAAAGTCAATATGTGATGGAAAACATTGTGTACTACTTGGGTTCTAGAAAAAAGGAAGCAACATGGGTATGACTGACAGGGCTAAAATTGTAGGCATGGGGGAGCTGCAGGAAGGGAAGAGGCAAAAGGAGCACATGAAATATGGAAAGAATGAAGAACTGAATACAGCAGAGAGGAGGTGGGTATTAAGATCAATTAAATATTTATTTCCTTTAAATATTTAATTTTATAGCTTCCTGTCTAACTTACCAGAACAGAGGGTGCTGGAAGAGAGTGAGGTTTTATTGGAATGAGGAGCTTTGTTCGCAGGAGGCAACTGACTGCCCCATGCTTCGGTTTCCCAGTCATAGAACAAAACAGAAACCTGCTTTGCAGGGACATAGAGAAGTCCAGGGTGTTTAAGTCATTTAAATAACCTCAGGCGAGAAGAACATTAAGTCCTTGCCAGGAGAAGAAGGCTGATGGAGACATTCTCTTCCATCTCCCCAGGGATGTTGTTCACTGCCAGCAGCAGAGCCCTCAGTCCTGAGCAGGAGTCTGCTCCCAGGTTCATCTGCTTTCGGTTTGCTTTGAAGATAAGCAGGCATGGAGAAGTAGGACAGTTGTATTGCCATGAAGCTTTCATCTTCCCATTTTGCTGGCCTTCATTTATTGTTGTTTAGTTCTCATCTAGCTGCAACTATTTCTCAATGCTTTGTATGAAGTCTTTCTGGATGAAATCCTACAGTGGGAACACACTTGGAGTACTGTAGTCATAATAACTGTGACATTTATTTATCCAAATATATTCAGAAATAATTTGTTTTGTTTAGCAGATATCCACTGCTGCAAACCAGTTGAAATCCATGTCACACAGGGACCCAACTGTGTATTATTTTAAAGTGGCACAGTCAACTTTTGTGGTTCAATTTTCAGTGTCCTTTGTTCTTTCCTGTACTTCCCCAGAGGGGACCTTTTGGGCATACTACCACTTATGACATACTGTTGTTTGCATATAGGAATTTAGTACCAGCAGAGACCTTTCAGCCCCCAAATCCCATCATACTTCCCTTTGTGTACTGCGAGTAAACACAACTTTAAAATTATTTAAGGTTTTATAAATTAGAGCTGTCTTTAGGCTGGCATAGAATCATGGAATTCATAAAATGCCATAAGCCACCAATTTTTCTTTCACATCAGTAAAGCAAGAAATACCTCTTTCAGCCTCGTATATTTGTTCTTTATTTGGGTCTCCTACTGAAGCCCTCAGGACTGTGAATAAGTGTCATCTCCCACATGTCTGGTTCATCATCCCTGACTTTGTCCACACATGTTGCCCTATTCATGCAGGTAGAACAGCTCGGTGACATTTTTTCCCCCATCATTTACCTCACTCATTGAAGGCTTTGAAAAATATGAGGGAGAGTCTCAATTTTAGTTTGGCAGGAAATATGCAGAAAAGAGATTTGGCCAACGTGTTTAAACAATCCTCTCCTCACTCCTTTAACACTCCGCACAAGAACTACCTAGTGACAGCCTCTGGAAATGAACGTGGTCCACAGCCTCTCCTTGTCCATGATGAGATATAAAAATAAAGCAAACAATACCTTTTGAAACCTGTATGGGTTTTGCCTTATTCTTCTTCAAAGGGAATTGGTGTTTAGGGAAAAATACTGCAGGGTGCTCGACAAATCTGTGAGATGGGACTCCTCACTTTAGGAATCATAGTGCTTCAATGGACAAAGAAGCAAGTGTGCACATGGGACACTGAATCTGTAATGTGCCAAAACGAATGAGCGTCAGACTGGGAAAAGATGCTGCCTTTGAGAAAGACAGTACCTGTCCCTCCTGATTTGCAGACATTTTAGTGCAGTATCCTTATCCCTTGTGAGCCATTCCCCAACACATCTTCCCATGCTAATAATCTCCTTGCTCTCTGGAGAGACAGCAGGGACATGGTGACACAGGCAGCACCATCTCTGCCAGCATCTCCTTGCTTCATACCAGTTGCCCTTGAGCATCTCTTTTGCCACTTAACTTGGTGCCTCTCATGTCAGACTGCCAAAACATGAACAGTGCCCTAGTGGAAATAATCCTGTGCACAAAACAAGTCTCCAGGAAATGGGTTTTCTAACCTGCAGGTTTAATACCTCAGAGATTATTGTCTGTGACTAAGCTGCCTGCTAGCATTGGGTATCTTCATCTTTCTCATGGTATCTGTTATGTCTCCCTACCCCAAAAAAAACACATGTACATGAAAAACATGCCATTTTTTCAAGAGAATGGGAAGAAAGTTAATTGATTGCAAAAGATGCTCTGAATTTCTGTCCTTCTGAAAGGTCTTGAGATCTTTAAATCATTTTAAGCTTCCATCTGAATGATCTCAACGATAACACTTTTCTTCACTTGCTTATTTCTGAAGTCACTACCTTATGTCTGTGTGCCATGGTTTAGTTTATAGCAATAGTTTTTTTTAATTATTATTTGTTTGTTTTCCCTGGTGATTTTATCATAACTGTTGCTCTTTCCTTCTTTTCCTCTTTCTTCCCCCCCCCCTTCAGGTGGATTTAATGTTTTTTCTTCTGTTTCTCCTTCTAGCAGTTGTATTTTGCCATATGGCTTCATTAGTTTAAAAGATTTGATGCTAGGTACCTCGTTCTTGTTTCTATTAGCCATTGCAGTAGGACCCTAATAGTCAGCCTAGCTGGGCAGGGGATCCATAGCACTGGTGTTACGCCAACAGTTTTTCTACAAATTTGAAATCAATTTTTAAAAAAGAAGTAAGCAGGAGGAAAGAATTATTGCCATCCCCATTCTTCAAATAGCAAGAGAAAGCCTGGTGAATCATTCAAGGATACTTGCAGCAGGGTCAGGAGCTCAAGGAGCTTGAGCTGGTGCCTGGGGTCCCTGGGGTATTGCCTTGCAAGGACCAAGTTACCGCATGCCAACTGAGCTGTGGTAACTGACCACAGGCAGACATGATTTTACAGTTCAGACACAGTTTTACAAGGGTGACGGCAGCTTTGGGTCACTCCAGCACCGGTGTGACACGAAGTGAGGGATGTTTGTTTGAATGTCCTTGTCCAGGAACAGACTTCTCAGCGAGGTACCAGGGCTCAGCTGATGGATGGTGACACAGTCAGTTGGCTATGGGAATGACACTCAACTACTTGTGTCTTTCAAGCAAAATCTGTACTCCCTCCTCATCTCTCCACACATCCTAGGAACATGTTAAATAAAAGTTGGGATTAGATAAAAATCCTGGGGAAAAAAATCATTTATTTGAGGTAAACTTTATACACTCATTCTCTGCTTGCTATCATCAATACTGGGCGAGCAGCAGCCCCAAGCTTGCACATAGCTAGTGAACTGAACCATGGAAAACAAATGAACGTGAATGATTAAAGTACTCTGAGTTGTCAAACTGGCTCTTTTCAGGATAGTGTTACAGCCATTATTACAAAGTCTGCATTTCTCAAAAGGCACCAGATTTTCTTTATTTTCTATGATGTGAGTGGAGAAGAGGGCTCATGCAGCAGTTTGATTCAGTGTGCCCAGGTGGCCAAGAAAGCCAATGGCATCCTGGTGTGTATCAGGAATAGTGCAGCCAGCAGGACCAGGGAGGTGATCGTCCCCCTGTCCTCAGCTCTGGTGAGGCCGCACCTCGAGTGCTGTGTTCAGCTTTGGGCCCCTCAGTACAAGAAGGACATCGAGGCCCTGGAGCGTGTCCAGAGAAGGACTACAAAGCTGGTGAACGGCCTGGGACACAAGTCCTGTGAGGAGTGGCTGAGGGAACTGGGGGTGTTTGGTCTGGAGAAGAGGCTCAGGGCAGACCTCATTGCTCTCTGCAACTGCCTGAAAGGAAGCTGTGGGGAGCTGGGGGTCGGCCTCTTCTCACAGATAACCAGTGATAGGACCAGAGGAAATGGCCTCAAGTTGTGCCGGGGGGGGGGGGGGGGGGGAGGGGGGTAGGTTCAGGTAGGAAATGAGGAGACATTTCTGCTCAGAAGGAGCGGTCAAGCACTGGGATGTGTCACCCAGGGAGGTGGTGGCATCACCATCCCTGGGGGTGTTCAAGGAAAGGCTGGATGTGATGCTTGGGGACATGGTTCAGTGGGTGACAGTGGTGGTAGGGGGCTGGTTGGACCAGACAATCTTGTCAGTCTTTTCCAACCGTAGTGATTCTATAATTCTATGATTCAACTGCAAATTTTGTCTTAGTTTCTGTATTTCTCTCTCTCCCCGTCTCTCTCTCTCTCTGTCCAGAAACTGTCAGGCCAACAGTTAAAAGTTTCTATCCAGGCTCCTTCTGAGATTTACTGTGTTAGGAGGTTTCTTCTAGAACTTTTATTGCAATCTAGCAATATCATAGTTTGTTAACATTTTAGATACAGTGAAGACACATGAGCCAAGTTTTTATCGGCAGGGTTACAATGGATTTATTGCAGGATAACAGAAAACAGAGTTTGGAGCATTTGTTTCTGAACTAGCATTTCACTATAATGCCCCAAGGTGTTTAGTTATAATCATGAGGCTCCTTCTAAGGGCACTAGGCAATCTCCAGAGAGACTCTCATTTTGATTTGCTTTGAGTGTAAAGTCTTCAGGGCAAGTGGCAGATCTTAATCTGTTGTCTCTTGAAATAAATCCACGTTTTCCGCTTTGAACTGCAGTTCAAACTTCAGTTTGAAGCTAACTTGCAACCTTAAGGCCATTTCTCCTTTGTGTTTTCAGTTTGGATTTTGATTTCATTTACTCTTTGATACCATATCTTTATTATTATTATTATTAATTTTTATTTCTTTATATGTCTAACTTGGGTGCTTCATGAAAAAAGTGAAAGAATGTAAACCTGTCTTGCAGCTTGGAAGACTGCAAGATGTTTTTATTATCTTCATTCCTTTTTTTTTTTTTTCATCTGGAATCTAAGGACTGTCATCAAGATCAACACCCTTTTCCCAGCACTAAATCTGTTTTCATTAACAGGACTTCTGTGTTGTATTTACAGAAATCTGTTGTGTAGATGGTCCTTTAAAAAAAAAAATTGGAGCTTTCTAAACTTGGCTGTAAACACTGAACTGACTTTCTTACTGCTACTAACTTCATGAGTTCTTTGATGTGTTGCTTTCCTCCATCAGAAAATCTTGAGGAAAAAAATGGCTGATGACTCAAAAAAAAAAAAAAAAAGACACAAAAAAGATTTTAAATCACAGTGGAAGGGGGAAAAGAGGTCAAACCTTTAAGGTTATCAGAGAAGATGATGGAGAGTTTCTTTGGTTAAAGTATGTAAGTACCTTCACAGAGATAAACCCTGAATGAATAAAATCTTTTTCAATGAACTAGAGAAAATCTGAACAGAGTAAAGTAGATAAAAATTTTAAAGAGAAATAAAGTGTCTATTGCAACAGTGACTGGAACAACATACTGAGGAAAATGCTGTATATGTCAGCTTTGGGTAAAGACTGGCTGATTTTCAGGAAAACATGCAATATTCAAGAGCAATGCAGAAGAAAAGAAGGAAATGGTAGGATCTTTTTATGCAGAAATACGTCGTACAAAGCGGTATAGATATATATAAATGTATATATATATATATACACAAACACACATATATATAGGTAGATATAAAGTGGTGTTCCTTGATGGTTGTATGAGGCTTTCAAACATTTCTTGAAGGACAGACTCTATAGCACTACTGTATATGTTGGAGTTGACACGTGTTTTTTTAGCTAATCACTTTCTGAGAAAAGTAGATCCAGGACGAGCTCCTAGGACCATGTAAATACAGTCCCATTGGTTAATGGATGCTCTCATTCCCCTCAGCTGTTTGAAACACATATCATATACCTTGTGGTCACAGGAAAACTTCAGTAATAAGAATTTGGCCAGCCGCTGATCTAGATGATCTAATGGTCCTTTTTGAAATTTCACTGCCTACATTTTTTAATCACAAATGTACAAGAAATCACAAATCACCCAAAATCCTTAAATTTTGACCACTTTCAGACCATTTATTAACAGTGCTTGTTATTCCAATAAAGATGATCTATTCTGCCCTGATTCAGAACCACTAAGAAGATACAGGCCTTGCCTGAATGAAGCACCTCTCTGGTAGTGCTATTTTACTACAACAGCTTGGTTGTACTAAGCCAAAAAGTTCATTCCAATTCTTACTTTATCTTGTTTGCAGCTTTGCAACTATGTGAGCTCAAATCCAAAATGCAGCTATGTTTGCCAGTCCTAAATGGATGCATGAGCCACAGAGTATGGATCTACCTCCTAAACTGGATGAAATCATCACGGCCAGGGTCAGTGTTTTGTGTTAATGGTGTACCTGGACTGGCAGTTGGCACTGAGTTAAGATTAGGATTGCTGTTTGGCTGAAAAGAAGGAGATTAAAACAAATTGAAATGGAGATAGGATTTCATTTATATTTGCAATGCATCCAGCTGTACATAGTAGAAATACAGGGCTGGACCTCAGACCTGCTTTGGTATGTTTGTTCCAGAATTACTATGTGCACGTCTGTGAGCTCATCCATCTCTTGAATATTTCAACCCTGAGTAAGGTACTCAGGTTTCTCATATAATGCCTGGCAACAATTAAAAAATTCAGTGGTGATCGCAAAAGGCCAGTGAGAGCTGGCTAACTGAGGTGAGGCTGAGGATGGGAGCATGACTAGTCCTTTAACACATGCACCTACCCAGAAATTAAAATTAATGTCTCTGGAGCCAAACTTCTATGCTGCTTCTTCAGTACTCAGGGACAGTGAGTTTCAAACTGTACCTTGTAAGTGTGAGAAGCCAAGTCAGAAATACATTCAAATATTAGAAACATTGAAGATTCATATATGATCTTTTTCCCAGTTTCTATGTCATTGTGTTGCAATATGTGTCTTCGAAATCCTGTTGGGTTATTCAATTGAAAAATAGAAACTCATTCTAATGAAATAATTGCTGGAAGAGTACCTTCAAAGCTGAAAGCCAACCAAAAGAAGAGAAATTCCATATTATTCAGAAGAGACAAAGACACAGAAAGATGGAATATACAGGTTAATGGTCACCATTAACTGTCTGGGTTGCAGGTGAAGTTAAACACTGTAATCTTAATATAGAAAAAGACCAAGGGTAATTGAAAAACACAAAAAAATTACTGCTCAGAAATGAATGTGAAATGTTATGATAATCAACCACAAATTATCTGTTTGCTAAAGCAGTGGAAACTAGGATAGAAAAACTCAGGATGAGAGAGGTGGTACAGGAGTTAGTTCTAATGAAACACAACAGATGTTTTCCCAGATGTTTATGTACAAAATAGTGTTTTCATGCTGTTTTCATATGATGAAAGAACATACACAACATGTCCTAGTCATTAATTTTTCAATCTGAGAATGCATTTTCAAGGAGTCATTTGTTATTCTTCAAAGCAAATGACAGTAAGCATTATGGAAAATAGACCTGTTGGGAAAATACACTTCCTTGTTTTGTTCCTTGAAAGGTAGTTATTTCAGTTATTCTTCTAGCCCATTAAGTTTCCAGTCTTACAAAAACATATGCACAAGTGGTCACCTTGCATTTATCTGTAAAATTAAGCACGTATCTATGTCTTTCCAGAACTAGGACTTTAAAATATCTTGGTCTTAGTGTCTGCTGAAAGATTTAAATGGAAAACATGTATCTCTAAATATTTTAAAATTAATTTAATAAATGATAAGTCGATTTTTTAGCTCTGTGCTATTTAATAAAGAAAAAAAGTATAATCATTTATCTGTACTCTATGGCAAGAGACAGAAAATATCCAGGGGAAGGAAGATGTTTACTGTTTAGTATCTATAGAAATTAACACAATAGTATCTGAAAGATGATATGCAAGAGGGAAAACCTGAACACATCTTTAGGATAAGAGGTGATGATATTCTGTAGAAAACCTGAATGAGCCAGACAGCATCATAATAATGAGTTCATTACAGCCACCTGATCATGTACCAGTGACAAAACTTTGGGGACTTTTTGTTCTTTAAATGACCTTTTCTTCAAAACTTACATTTCAAACTGTACTATCCTAACTGGAAAAATAGAAGAATTAACAGATCACAGTCCTAGGCCAAAATTATTGCAAGAAGCAATGTCTCAACCTCCTGCTCTGCAAATGAAAAGTTTTTAGCTTTATTACAACCCATTAAAAAAAAAAAAAAATCATAAATGTACTGCATTAGCTTTGAGCACACAAATAACCAAGAATTTTGTTCCAGCAGTCACTGTTCTGCCAGTGAAGCTGCTTTGCACAGTACTACACCTGAGCTAATGATGCTATCACTGAATGTTCTTAGCTTCACAGCAACTTCTTATATGTAGACTTCCGACTGCATTTCTCATGTCCAGTCACTGGGACAATTTCTGTATTTTGGGTTTAGTCTGGATGAGGTTACGTCAAGTCTATCAGATTTAACAGTTCAGCCACTTGAATTCAATCCAATAGTGTATGTCAGTTTGGGGAAAAAATAAATAAATAAATAAAGACCAAAAAGACCTTAAAAAGAAAAGTTACTAAAAACAGTGTTTTAGTGCGTCAAAATCAATACCTAGCTTCAAGCATGCATTATATTAGGTGTACGTTCATGTCCACTACATTCAGCGGCTACGTAGACAATGCAGACTGCTGAATGAGTTTAACTGAACCTAGGCAAATGTATCTCAGTGAAGAGCATCACAGTCATAGACAAATATATATATTTATATATATATACACTTATTTATGGGAACACTCCTGCTCTTGGTCATAGCAATATAACATAGCTACAACTATTGTCAAAGGTCCATATAACCCCTAAACCTATATATTGTAATGTATTAAAACATCATATGCCTATATGGTGGTACTAGTTTCATCTTCCAGACTAGCAATTCACTTGTCTTTCCTTGTTCTCCTTCTCTACAGCCATTGGTCAGTCTCTGTGATACTCATCTTGCTTCCAGGCTTTGAATCTCAGAATGGATCAAATATTTACTCCAGTTTCTGGGATGACAAGACAAATTATAATTTTCCTCCCTTTGAATACTATGGCCCAAGACTTGTTTACTCTTCACAGGTGGTTAGTGATGCTCCGTTTTATCAACAGTCATTTCAGGACATGCCCCTCTGCAATGTTGCATAAATGTACAAAGTATTTCTGGGCTTAAATTTAGTCTCTTCTGGAATCCTGTTTGACCTTTACCTGGTGTAATTTGTGCTCCAGCTCTCTTTGTGTTCCTTTCCCTCTATACTGCATTCTCTCTTCTGCCCACAGAATGTGAAGAAACAGGTCTCATTATACTATTTTCTGATGGAGGAATATCTTTCACTAGCAATAAGTCAAAAACCATGTTAACTAAAGCCCTGAAGGCCAGAGCTATGAAACCTATTCAAAGAGGATAAATTAAATAGTAATTAGAGATGAAAGCTTTGTTATGCTTATGTAACCCATAATAGCACAATTTTCCCATGACTTGCTGCTCACAAGATAGCTGACCTTCTAACAGTTAGCCTCTTCTTTACAAATCCACCCAATGTGCTTTTAATTAAAATTTGTCTTTGAAAGTAGGCCCAAATGAACTATCCTTCAAAACAAAACCATGAAATAGGACCTCTCTCTCTAGTTCTATTCTGAATTGGATCCTGCTTATTTTATTCCCACTATAAACAACATTCCTCTCAGTGTCATCCTGATAAAACAAAGCTAGGATCTGGAAGTTGGTCTCACCTGGAATAACAGTGACAGGAAACGGTTCTTGCTTTACTAAACTCAGCTAGCAATCATGTCGGTCTTTTTTATTTTCATTTTATTTTTTCTTTTTCTCAATCTGCCTCTAAAGATTCCGATTTTTCCAATCTCTGACCACCAGGAGATATGGACATGGGAGCAGAGCATCCTTTAAGTTTGTCAAAAAAGGACCAAAGTTGGAAAAAAAAACAACACAGGAGATGACGTATAAGAAGAGCATCTCAGCAAACTCTGTTAATGGCATGTTGTACATATCAGAGGTGTTTGCTACACTAAGTGCCAGTTTAAAACAGGTGACAAGAGACACCTAGTTCCAGGAAAATGGAGAATTTGCAAGAGATATAAAGTAACTTTTGGGTGAACAGCTTTCAAAGTTCATTAGATTTACATGTTTCTCTACAATTTAGAAGAAATAAAAAGTCTAGGTTACTGATATGTTTCTTTGTAGTAACGTGTTATACATGTTTAAATGTGGTAACTAGAGGACTTTTATATAGTCCATGTGAGAATCTCCAATATTTGTCCCAAATGAAAAGCCCTTGGAAAACACAGTCTTGTTCCTCGTCTTAAGTTAAACCGCCAGTTTACATCACAAAGCATCTTTCCGTACTGCACACTCAAAGTCTGCTGGGACACTTTTCATCTGAACAGAGAAGAGGCAAGAGTTAAAGTTAGGTGGAGTAGCATTATAGGGAACAATGAGAAATATCTAAAGAAATTTAAAGGAAAAGAATTTAAAGGAAAATCAGTGAACTGATCTGAGAAAATACAATTGCAAGTTTAGTCTGTGGAATCACACCTACTGCCTCCACTCAACAACATCTAGGAGCTGAACATAAGAAAATCAAAATACAGTTTTTTGTTGTTGTTGTTTTGTTTTTTTTCCCTGTGGCTAAGGTGGCATATGTTGCCGATGTTATTTTTTAATGAAAAAGTGTCTAAAATTGCCACCCCCTACCAGAGGAGTAGCCCTTAAGAGGAAGGAACATCTGAACTAGTGCAGCTTGGAGAGAGGGTTGTGATCTGGGATCACTGATCAAGGTGAATTATGTAAGGACTTACCAGCAAGGGTAACAAATGTGAAGCCATCCCCATCGCTCTTCAGAGAAGAGTCTTTCATCATCATATCCTACTATAAAAACATAAAAGAAAATGTGTGAGTGGGACCATTATTTTCCATGCTGTAATCTGCCAAACCAGAAATCATTGTATTGCTGTGCAGATTTAGAGATTGGCATTTAGACAGAATTTCCTAGAAAGATATTATAGTACATTGCTAAGAAAGACTTTATATTATATTGCTCAGAAAGACCTTCTTGTCTTCTTGTGAAAGACATGAAAGCTACAGTTGAATCCCACATGGCAGTTACTACGAAACCAGTTTCCTTCTCTCCTATTAAAAGACTATTCCAAAATTCCTCAATATTACTGTACAAATTCAGTAACAGAGTTATCAGCTTAAAGGTACTCTTGAGCCATTAAATTCAATTGTTCTTGTTCCAGGATTGTTTAGCTTAAAAAGATCTTTTCTTTCCCTGGAATTTGTTCTACTGATGTACTGATAGAGGACAATCACAGCTCTTCTTGGCCTTTCTTTTACTTGATGTAACAAGCCTGACTTTCCCCCGCTCCTTCATCTCATGAGGGTTCTCAGTCCCCCTAATCTAGACAAGTCATTCTTTACACCTCTTCAAGATTCATTATTTCTTCACAGAATCACAGAATAGTCTAGGTTGGAAGAGACCTCCAAGATCACTGATTCCAACCTCTGACCTAATGCTAACAAATCTTCCACTAAACCATATCCCTAAGCTCTACATCTAAACGTCTTTTAAAGACCTCCAGGGATGGTGACTCAACCACTTCCCTGGGCAGCCTATTCCAGTGACTAACAACCCGTTCAGTAAAGAAGTTCTTCCTAATATCCAATCTAAACCTCCCCTGGTGCAATTTTAGCCGATTCCCCCTTGTCCTGTCACCAGGCACGTAGGAGAATAGACCAACCCCCACCTCTCTACAGCCTCCTTTAAGGTACCTGTAGAGTGCGATAAGGTTGCCCCTGAGCCTCCTCTTCTCCAGGCTAAAGAGTCCCAGCTCCCTCAGCCGCTCCTCGTAAGACTTGTTCTCCAGACTCTTCACCAGCTTCGTAGCCCTTCTCTGGACTCGCTTGAGCACCTCCATGTCCTTTTTGTAGCGAGGGGCCCAAAACTGAACACAGTACTCGAGGTGCGGCCTCACCAGAGCCGAGTACAGGGGGACAATCACTTCCCTGGACCTGCTGGCCACACTACTTCTCATACAAGCCAGGATGCTGTTGGCCTTCTTGGCCGCCTGAGCACACTGCTGGCTCATATTCAGCCGACTGTCAACCACTACTCCCAGGTCCTTCTCTGCCAGGCAGCTTTCTAACCACACATCTCCCAGCCTGTAGCTCTGGTTGGGGTTGTTGTGCCCCAGGTGCAGGACCCGGCACTTGGCCTTGTTGAACTTCATACCATTGGCCTCGGCCCATCGGTCCAGCCTCTCCAGATCCTCCTGCAGAGCCTTCCTACCCTCGAGCAGATCAACACACACACCTAACTTGGTGTCGTCTGCAAACTTACTGAGGGTGCACTTGATCCCCTCATCCAGATCATCGATAAAGATGTTAAAGAGGGCTGGTCCCAGTACCAAGCCCTGGGGGACTCCACTAGTGACTGGCCTCCAACTGGATTTGACTCCATTCACCACAACTCTCTGGGCCCGGCCATCCAGCCAGCTCTAAACCCAACAACGCGTATGCCAGTCCAAGCGATGAGCAGCCAGTTTCCTGAGGAGAATGCTGTGGGGAACGGTGTCAAAAGCCTTACTGAAGTCAAGGTAGACCACGTCCACAGCCTTTCCCTCGTCCACTAAGCGTGTCACCTTGTCATAGAAGGAGATCATGTTCGTCAAGCAGGACCCGCCCTTCATAGACCCATGCTGACTGGGCCTGATCTCCTGCTTGCCCTGCAAATGCCGCATGATGACACTCAAGATAATCTGCTCCATGAGCTTCCCTGGCACTGATGTTAAACTAACAGGCCTATAGTTCCCTGGGTCTACCCTCCGGCCCTTCTTGTAGATGGGTGCCACGTTTGCTAGTCGAGTGGGACCTCCCCTGATGGCCAGGACTGCTGATAAATGATGGAAAGCAGCTTGGCCAGCTCCTCCGCCAGTTCTCTCAATAACCTTGGGTGGATCCCATCCAGCCCCATCGACTTGCGTACATCCAAATGCTGTAGCAGGTTGCCAACCATTTCCTCGTGGATTGTGGGGGCGACATTCTGCTCCTCATCCCCTTCCACCAGCTCAGGGTACTGGGTGTCCAGAGAACAACTGGTTTTGCTGCTATAGACTGAGGCAAAGAAGGCATTAAGCACCTCAGTTTTTCCTCATCTCTAGTAACTGTTTCCCCCCACATCCAGTAAAGGGTGGAGATTCTCCTTAGTCCTCCTTTTTGTACTGATGTATTTATAAAAAAACATTTTTTGTTGTCTTTAACAGCAGTAGCCAGATTGAGCTCCAGATGAGCTTTGGCCTTTCTAATTTTGTCCCTGCACTGCCTCACAACATCCTTATAGTCCCCCTGAGTGGCCCGCCCTCTTTTCCAAAGATTATCAACCCTCTTTTTTCTCCTAAGCTCGAGCCACAGCTCTCTGCTCAGCCAGGCCGGTCTTCTTCCCCACCGGCTCGTCTTTGGGCACGTGGGGACAGACCGCTCCTGAGCCATTAAGATTTCCCTCTTGAAGAACACCCAGCCTTCCTGGGCTCCTCTGTCTTTCAGAACCGCCTCCCAAGGGACTCTGCCAACCAGTGTCCTGAACAGCTCAAAGTCAGCCCTCTGGAAGTCCAAGACAGCGGTTTTACTGGTCCCCTTCCTGACTTTGCCAAGTATTGAGAACTCTACCATTTCATGGTCACTCTGCCCAAGACAGCCCCCGACCAGCACGTCTCCCACCAGTCCTTCTCTGTTAGTGAACAGAAGGTCTAGTGGGGCACCTCCCCTGGTAGGCTCTCCAACCAGCTGTGTCAGGAAGCTATCTTCCACGCTCTCCAGAAACCTCCTAGACTGCTTTCTCTGGGCTGTTGTGCTTCCAGGATATGTCTGGGAAGTTAAAGTCCCCCACAAGAACAAGCGCTGTCAATTTTGCAACTTCTGCCAGCTGCCTGTAGAACTCCTCATCCTGGTTTGGTGGTCTATAACAGACCCCTATCAGGATGCTTGCCTTGTTGGCCTTTCTGCTGATCCTAACCCATAGCGACTCCAGCTTGTCATTCCCAGCCTCAAGTTCGATGATATCAAAACGTTACCTAATATAGAGAGCCACTCCACCACCCCTTTTGTGAGGCAGCAGACTTCCCTACGGGTAGGGTCAGGCCAACAAATAGGGCCCTCTGTTCCCCTGAGAAGGGAGTCACCCACAATGATCACCCTTCTTTTTTTCTTGGTGGAAGCTGTCTTGAGGCGTGGAGCAGACTTCCTCGCCCTGGGTTTCCTGGGTAAACTTTCTACCACATCCTCATCCACCGCTCTCTCAAGCTCCAGGGCCTCAAATCTGTTGCATAAGGGCTCCTGGGAAGGTGGGGCGGGCACTTCCTGCAACGTGGAGCAGGAACCTGTCTCCATTCCTCCTCCACTCCTGGGTCCCCTCCCGCTGCCCGATAGCGACTGGGCAGGGGGTCCACCCCCATTAGGGGAGTCTCACCCCGGTGCCCTTCCTTCAGGCCTTGCAGGGAGTTGTTCCACCAGTCTATCTCCCACTCGCACTCCCTGATGGCCCTCAACCTCTCCACCTCCTCCTTGAGTTCTGCAACCAGGCAGACCAGGCCATCCACCTGCTCGCACCTCACACCCAATATCTCTGCCTCCCTCGGATGGCAGCAGCAGGCTCTGGCACTCCCTGCATCCAGAGACCTGCACTGCCGCATTTTTGAGCAGGCACTCCGTCTGGGTGGCTACAGACTTTCTAGAGGGAGCTCTCTGCCTAGCATGGACCATCGCGGCCTAGCTAGTGGTAGAAAGCCGTCAGCGGAGTTGTTCTGAGGGGCGGGGGGGCGATCGCTCTGCCCTCCCTGCTCGAACTGCCGCTCGAACTGCCGCGCCCCGCCCTGGTCGCCGCGCTCCCCAGGGGCTGCTTTTGAACGGCCGGGGAGGGGGCGCTGCTGGCTCCGCCTGCGCCTCGTCAGCCTCCCTCACGAGGGCTGCCGGGCCGTGGCGGCCCCCTCGGCTGCCTCGAGTGGCCTCGGTGCCGGGGAAATAGCCCTGCCTGTCCCGATCCCCCCCTCTGCTGCAGGACTGCCCCGGAGCCGATCGGCTCGGCAAGTGGCCGTGAATGGCCAGATTTGAACGTTTCCGTTTCTTATACCAGAGCATTAATATTTCTTCAGTCTACTTGGGATAGTTTTTGGCTGTTGTATTTGGATTCCTTGTTGGTGCTTTGCTCTAGCTTTTTACAGCCACCGTGCTATCAGCTACACGACACAATTGTTCTCTCTTCTCACTCAATTCCAACTGGTAAACCCACTGTTTGCAACAGAAATGCCTACGGTGAGTGCATCTCCAAGTATGCAGTCTTACTTTTTTTTCTGCCATACTTCATTGAACTTTAAGTCCAATCTTCAAGGTCATCCAGCTTTTAGGTTACAAAGTCCTGATTTTTCTCTTAATAGAAGATGCCCTCTAGCTTCATGTCACCAGGAAACTGAATTAACAGTTTCATTTTGTGCCAATTCGTCAGTCAAACTACAAAATGAGATGAGGGCTCACACTTATCTCCTGAGTAACAGCAGCAGTGCCTTCTGTACGTGCTGTCTGTTGTCATCTCCTCTTTACCTGGGGTCTTCTCACCTGGTTCTGATAGTGACTCCATGGCATTGCATCAGATACTATAACCACACCCAGCTAGATTAAATGTCACATTTTTCCTGGAAAATTTCCTGTATTTCCAGAGAAAGGTATCAAGTTATTCTGGCATTCTCTACCCACAGTAAATTCAGCTTAAATTTTATCTTTTTTTTTTTTTTTCCATTTATTTCTATCTCTTCACATACAACGTTACAAACTGTCCTCCAAAATTTCACACAGCCTACAAGCCAGCTCTATTAGGATGAAAAAACTTTATATTTAGGGAAAACTCAGTATCAGATATTATCAACCATAACTTTAGTAAAAATGCTTGCTCATGAACCTTTGTGTATTCTTCAGAAGTCTCAGGTGGAGATTATTTGGATCTTCAGCTTTCCATGAGCTTTTCATACTCCCCAAGATACTAATTTTCTCCCTTTGTCTGGATTTTTCTCTGTTTTCCAAGCTGTACACTACATATTTCAGATAGGTTAGTCACTTAGCTCATGACATAAATGTGGGTTGGAAAATGACAGTTCTCTGATTGTGAGGTACTTAGAGATACAATAAAAAAGCGCTTTAGACATGGAAATTGTTCTTTTCATTGATGAATCACAGTCTTTTTAAAGAGTTCTAGTTGAAGTGAGTATTAGATGGATCTCCACCATGTCTGCTTTCAAATTTGTAATATGTTCCGTCTTTATTGATATGGACAAGCAATTATTTTGTGAAATACCTCCGTAGTATGGTGGCCCCTACAGTAAAGTAATTAATAATATTCTTTTAAAAGCCTGTATATTGATGTCCAAATTGAGTTTCTAAATGAAAATAACAGATACATACCCAAGCAGGTAAAAGCATCTATTATTTTTTTTTTCTGAATATCATTCCTGCAATGTGACAGTACTGTCTGTTTTACAGGATTATGTGCAGATCCCTACTTTTCATCAGGGCTTCAGCAACAACATTGTGTACTTCTAACAGGAAATACCAGATAAAAATCTCAAGTACGTGCAAGGTTTCCAACCCACTGAGGGTATGTAGCTATTGCTGTTGTACTTGCATAGCTGAAACTTGCATTATACCTTTAATTTTTTTTTCTTTTCTTTTTTCTTTTTTATTTTTCTCTCAAAGATTAAAGATCAAATAAGCACTTTATTTATTAGCTGTTAACTACTGCTTCTGAGCTGCAGCAAATGGCACATCATCATCATCAACATCAATAACAACTATTGTTGATGGTAATTTACTCAAACACAAAAGTAGCCCTCTACCAAAATAGTTTTCTAATGCAAAACACTTTTTCTTTTGGGGAAATGGAACTTCCTGTTCAAACAGATATTATTTTATATGCATTGATGATCCTCTCCAGTTTTAAGGCAGCTTTTACCATCTTTGAAAGCTCAATCATCATCATCCAGAAGCAGACAGAAATAACTGCTAATGTCTCTTAGTTCTGTAAGTGTCCTAGAGTGAAGTTAAACTAGCACAAGCCATTGGAGGCATTTTATGTACAAAAGAACAGCTGAGCCTCTTCCGTTTTTGTTGAAGTCTGAATCTTTCCTGTATGTTACAATGCTCCAGTACAGGAAAATACTATTTAATGGCAATCTGCTTCTGAAACTTTTCCCAGGACATTTTGTCCCAAAACTTAAAAAAAAAAAAAAAAAAAAAAAAAAAGTCGAAACTTTTTGTTTCACCAAACTTCAAAATGTATGAATTTCCTGTCTAATGTGAGATGTTCATCTCTGTGCAAGGCTGAGCATAACCTACTGACACTGATGCATTTTTGTCATTCAGAAATGTACAAAAAACCCAAAGACATGAAGAAAGCTATGAGAACACAGATGAAAAGGTCAGTGTCACAGCCGTCCTGTGATCAGGTCTTTCTTCTCAGACAGTTCAACTGAAGAGTTCACAGATTACATCTGAAATCCCTGTCACTTACCCTGTATATTTTCATTTTCTACTTTTTTCTTTTTTCCTTTTTTTTTTTTTTTTTCCTGCTGGGTATATTATCATCATTGTAAATTCAGTTGCCATCGGTCCATGCAATTGAGGTTGAAAAGAGAGAACACAGTTCATTACAGCATTGAATCCACAATGTCTGTTAGAAGCATCTTATTCCCATGTTTAAAACAGACTCCTAGCTTCTTATAAGAAAATAGCATTCAACCTGGAGATGAATTTACCCCACAAAAGCAGCACAGTATGGTGACTAAACTGGGACTCTGAAGATTGTTGTACATGTAGGTTTAAATCTTGGGAATTATAGCTACTGCAAACAACTGAATTGTGCAAATTTCCAGAGTCTGAGGATTTTCTGGACTAACTTGAAAGAAAACTTTGTCCTGTCCCTGGCCTACTCCTTAAAGTTGTGTATTAAATGCTATTCTTTCAGAGTTCTGTGGGGAATGGTTGTATTTAACTCCTTTAATTTCTTAGTTTAACTTAATATTTAACTAAATTGTATGACTTTAATTATCTAACCATGCAAACAAATGATAGAAGACAAAAAATAAAAGGCTGAAATGTATTAAATACAAATGTGGTCAATATGTCTGAAGATGAAATCTCAGAACCTGAATCGCAGAGGGCTTGTTTTGAACTGTCTTTTCCTTCCGTTTTACTTTATTCCGTAAAGCAAAACTTCTACATTCTCAAACGAAAAAAAAAAAAGCCACTTGATGATTCCACCGGAATAATGTGACAATCAAATAAAGACACTCTGAAACTGGAAGATTTCTTGAAATATACCAGTGCAGTTACAGACAACAAAGCACTAATCTCACTTCAAAAAACAAAACCAAAAGCAAAAGCAAACAAACAAAATCAGACACATATAAATTCTAGATATCTTATTTTTCCTAAATATTTTCAAGCAAGGAGTTAAATTCACATGTTGCAAATACACCTTAACATTGCCAGGCGATGGCTCCCCTCTTAGCAGGAACCATACTCCAGACTGGAGTGTTTTGGACTGTGCTAATTTTGCAAAATAAATTGTCATAGAATCATAAAATCATAAAATGGTTTGGGTTAGAAGGGACTTCAGAGCCCCCCCCAAGTCCCCCTGCCATGGAGGGGTACCAAGGAGCATCCAGCCTGGCCTTGGGCACTGCCAGGGATGGGGCAGCCACAGCTTCTCAGGGCAACCTGTTCCAGTGCCTCACCACCCCCACAGTAGTGAATTTCTTCCTTATACCTAGTCTAATTTAGTCACAAGGTCATACTTCCTTCTTTGATTCTCTGCAAGTCAGTTTTAGCCACTGAAGACTAGTTCAACTGTGCAGCACTATTTAATTACCTCTTGCCTAGCTCATTACTTGGACACAGCAGGATCTTCAGTGTCAATGTGCTGGAGGACATTAATACAGGAAAAATAATATGGAAAGTGAAAAAGGAAAAAGCAAATCAATACATGCTGGTAGGGACATTCCAGAGTGAAGAACAGAAGACAAACATGGATGCAAAAAGTAGAAAATAATAATAATAATAAAAAAAAACATAGGTTTGCGGTTGACTGTATAGGTTACATGTCCTTTTGCAACCGTGTCCAAACATAAATAACCTTCCCAGAAATGGAAAAATAAAAGTGTTTTTTCTGTATCTACTATTCTTTCTCATGAAACATCCTGTCATTTTGACTTCATTAGTAAGATGGAAGAACGGGGTGCTGAATGTGCTGAAATAGCAGTGTAAGAATGTACAGTAATGATGTACAGTAATGACAGAAGGCAACAAAAAATATTAGGTAGCAACCTACTATGAAACAAATGCAGGTCTGCTCAAAATAAACAGGTAACAAAAATCGTGGAAGTGCCACTGAAGTTGTTGAAAAAGTAAATAGAAAACAAAATATGGTTCAAGAATGAAAGAAATTAGCTGGAAGGGATATTTCTGCAACACTAATAAATATCGTAGAGCTATGCCACTTCCAAACAAGATAAACTGTTAAGTGCAATTATTCTAAACAGGAATTGAAAGTCAGTATACAACAGTTAGCAAATTTTAATGCTTTCTCCCACTGATCCTAGTTTTACATTAAATAACACAGTGGAACAAAGCAGCGAATGACAATTACTGCTTGGCCTAAACACTTTTGAAAAGATATCAAGAATGAAGACAGAGATGCTTCACCATCAGATACTGGCAATCAGCTGGTTCTTCTGTAAACTACTGAAATTTCCAACTCTTTTATCAGCCTAAATGTGCATGGCTAGATGAGAAATGTGAGTAAGACACCAACAGTTGTGAACCCTCCTCCTGCATTATTCTTGTTCTGTCTACAGAAAGATTGTGTACTCACAGATTTGAACTTTACTGATGTTATTTGCTTCCTGAATACATCTATAAACAAAATACAACAAATCAGTGATAAGCTAATCAGAAGTATTCAGAATTACTGATTAGACCATATGTTTGACCATATGTTCAATGAGGTAAAAGGGCATTCTGCATTTTGGGGGATCAAGTGTTGGTAACTTACTGTTATTTACCCATTCATATTGTTTTGGCTGTCAGTTTGTGGTGATCATGGTAGTGGCTGTGAGCATGTAGGCATATACACCTAGCAGCAAAATCTGCCAAAAACTGAGAGGCAATTACCTTTAGCACAATCAAAGCTTTTGTGAAAACTCTCCTCTTCCCTGCAAAGAAAATTGGTTAAACATCAGCAAAGGCACGTGTAGCTAAGGAAACATGAATCCTGTAATTAAATCTGACAAGAAGTAAAACTAACAGCTATTTATACACCATTAACAAGAAGATGTTTAAATGAGCACAGTCAGGTGTTGTGAGAAGTTGAGAACTAATGCATTAAATGGGAAAAAGGTCTATATAAGATAGGAGATAAATTTAATGCAATTCTCCAGAACAGGAAAAAGACCAAAAGACTATTTCCATTGATTCCAGTGTAGCAGTTAAGAAACTGACCTTCTGCCTTATTACTGTATTTCAGAAATGTCATGACAGTCAATTGCTGAATATGATTATGGTCATTTGTGTACAAAAGCAAGTTTGAAGCTTACTTACACAAACAGCCAAATATCTGTACTTAATTAATTAATACAGACTTACAAGCAACATGGTTGGAGGAGAGGGAAGCTATGATGATTCACTAGCTTGTATCATTGCAGGGTCTGTGTCCAGCAACATCACATATTTATCCAATGCACTTAAAAAAATGTATCTTTATTATCCAGAAAGAAATGATAACCTATCCTGAAGGTCAACCATTCTCCCCAGGCTTGCAGCTCCAAAATTTTCACCCTGAGGTTTACAGTTTATCTATCTATATGAAAGTCAGCTCAAAGTCATAAGTGAAGGTAACAACTGATAATGCTATATAACATTTCATAATGGTATAAAGCAATTCATAATAGTATAAAATTCTGTGTCATACAGCTAATAATATCTGTAAATGCTTTGTCCCCTTAGGTTCATAAGTAAGCTATTATCATAAGCACTGTGAATGAAGAGGTCAAATGAGCTTTGCTGTTTCCATTTCATCCTGGATTGGCACACATCTGTGCGCTGTGGCCCAGTAATCTTTCCACAAATGTTGAAATGGTATATATGCATTTTTCCTCTTCCTAGCTAGTATATTTCAAAATTAGAAATGTAGTTTAATATCTCCAATAACTACTGCATGCCTGAGAGTCACTATAGATACTTACTTTCTGTATACTCACTAAAGATCATTTGAGTTCAACATGGTTGCATCTTGTAGCATAAACCAGAGATCAGAATCTTCCAGGCTTGAATTCTATAATTCATTATACAAATAGAATGCTGGAAAGGGAATATTCCACTGTATTGCCCATTGGCATAGAATTTCTTTATGTGAAACATGGCATTGGAATTATTGCACTCTGCCACACTCAGCATGTTCTTAATGTGAACTCATCTCATAGAATCATAGAAACACAGAATATCCTGAGTTGGAAGGGACCCACAAGGATCACGAAGTCCAACTCCTGGCTCTAAACAGAATCACCCAAAACTCAGACCATGTGTCTGAGAGCACTGTCTAAACGCTTCCTGATCTCCAGCAGGCTTGGTGCCATGACCAAGGCCCTGGGGAGCCTGTCCCAGTGCCCGATCATTCTCTGGGTGCTGAACCTTTCCCTAACCCCCAGCCTGACCCTCCCCTGTCCCAGCTCCACGCTGTTCCCTCGGATCCGGTCGCTGTCCCCAGAGAGCAGAGCTCAGCACCTGCCCCTCCGCTCCCCTCGTGAGGGAGCTGCAGGCCACCATGAGGCCTCCCCTCAGCCTGCTCTGCTCTGGGCTGAACAAACCAAGGGACCTGAGCCACTCCTCATAAAGACATAATTTCCATTACCTTGGTTGATGTTAGCACTGCTGTGTGTCCTTGTTGATAAGTCAAGGCCAATGATTCTTGTTGGTATGAACGGGAAAACAAGGGGTTCAGTGGAAAATATTTCCGTCCTCCACAGAAGAAGAAAAAAAGAAAAAAAGAATTAGGGTACTAAAGTTAGCATTGGAAAATCAATAAGTATTAAATATTAATGAAATTAGGCCAAAGTAAAAGCTAGTTACAAAACATGATGTAGGAGATAAGTTATTATATACACCTTATCTACAGTGCACATTGCCAAGGGAAAGCTTTTGTGGAAAGCAGCGTCTCTAAAATACCAGCTATTTCATTGATTTCTCTTTTAATTCTTCATGTTTAAAGAAGGTAAAGATATTGTACCTTTTACTGTGTATTCTGAAGCTCTCTCTGAAGTGCTCATTTTCTAAAAGTTTAGCTGCCTGAATGTTCCATTTTTACATCCTTTAAAGTTGAGATTAATCAGAATCTGGATGAGCATACACCAGAAAAAAAGTTGTATCATCCAGATTCTATCTCAGTTTTACATGCTTAATTTCAAATCATAGACACCCTGGAGCATCTTGTCTGGCTGCTGTGAGTCAGCTGCCTGCCTGTGCAGATGAGTGAGGTATCCTGGTGCATCTGTAATGGCTCTGGATGTCTATGTTTACACAGCCACAGCTGCTCCCTGGATGTCTTTTCGTGCTGAACTGGGGCATATCTTTCAGGAGATGAACAGCCATGCTGTTCAACAGGCAATGGGATGAAGATCTATGTCTGATGTGTGTCAGCTTTATGTATTCAGAAAATTCCCTTTGGCCCTCGGTTTATGAGAGGTATCTCCAAATGTGTAAAAAACAAACAAACAAACAAAAAGCAAAACAAAACAACGACAAAAAAAAAAAAAAAACCAACAAACAAAAAACACTAATGTTTCAAAGGTGTAAATGTATTCAGCACAGGCTTGATCTGTTTTCTTGGCATGGCAACCTGGTAAGGAACAGTGTGATACTAAGAGAATGTGGATGTTTCCATAGGCAGAGGATTTCTATAAATCATAGATGTGCTGCTGTAAAACCATGTGGGGCATCCAGCTATATTCTGACAGTCATTAAGAGCAGTCCCGTTCTTCTGTGGCCCTCAAAGGTTTTAGTGTTTTTCTCTGACCTGTTTACTCTGTTCATGCACACTATGTGTAATTAATTCCACTGTTTCATCTTTAATATTCTTCTCTATAAGAGGTGATTTAGTTGTACACAGATCAAGCATCTATATACAAGGAGAGAGAAGAGGATGGTCTTTGCAAAAAAAGAAAAATAAAATGCATTCCTAGGCTAGTGGGTAGTCCAAATAATAAAGTATACAAAAAGCAAACTGAAAACGTGGTGATGTTAGCTTCAGGATACACTATTTCAGCACACGTACTGTTAAGAAGAACTGGCACTACTGCATTCAGTGTCATGATGACGACTTGTTTACCATCATTTTGCTTGACTGGTTTTCTAGATTGATTCTGACTTAAATCTGGAAATGTTTCTCAAGCACAATCCCCACTGAGCTCAATAAACTTTTCACTAGCAAGGATTTGGAAAAGCAAATCTCCAAGTCATTTGTTTTCTTTCCATGAGTAATATTTATTGTATGTAATGAATAAAACTGTGGACTATTGTAAAGTTTTTCATTTACGTTTTCTAAAGATGAATCAATTTAAACTGATTTATACCTATGCTTAGTGTAGGCAAGGCTGTTAAGCAATTCAGTGAACTGCTACTGGTCTTTGAGTATATAATTTATATTCGTTAAAACTGGAGAGGGTTCCAGAACTTCCTAATTTCAATTTTACTAGACTATTGCAATGAAAAATGAATTAGTATAAACACAAGAGATTCTTCACCTGATTCAACTCAAGATTTATGGTTTTTGCTTATGTAGTCTAGGCAAATATCTTACATGGAAGCTGAGTAAATAACTGGCTTTAATGCAGTACTCAAGGAGTTAATTTTTTTCTTAGTCACACCTTGATCTTTTCTGTCCTGAGGTTCATATAGGCAGAATCCAAAGGTTTCTTAAGAAAAGTCTCAAAGATCAGGGATAACAACAGTCAGAATTACTCATTTTCCCTCCTGCCCTTATTTTAGCTGTCATGATTGTTAAGGCTATTCTTGGTTTTAAACCTCTCCTCCCTCATTGTGTTCTCTACCTTTTAGTCTGCTCTCCTCTCATACAGGGAAACCACTGCTTGAACAGCACTTAGCCTTTGTAAAATGCTGCATACTTGGGAACAAAGACTCCAATTTCTCATTAAAGGTTATGTATCTCAGGGATGAAGAGTGATTACTCCATGACTCAGACCCTGCATAACGGTTATAAAATGTCAGGAAAGAACTTCATTCATAGATTTCCCCCAGACCCCTTTTTCTCTGGACTAGGGTGCCACTTATGCTAACACATCTTCCTCCACTGATGTGATTACAACAAACCCAAAGTGGATGATTGGTAGGCAAAGCACAGGAATATTCACCTAACCCTAGTGGCTGATTTTGCAGGATAAAAAGAATCCATTTCAACTCTACTCACTTGGACATATTCATCATGGAAAATCACCCAAAAATTTTGATGCAGTATACAGCAGACATGCTCACTGATTATTCATGATGGTGTAACTCCTGTCCTCCCATAAATCATCTGCACCAATTTTCTGGGCTGAAATACCTCCTGTTATCTCCATGACCCTTCTGCCTACTTCTGATCCAGAGGAGGGTTCATATGGAATTGTTGTTAGTTTTTTTCTTCATCACTTCTCAAAAAGGTGCCAAACTGCCACTTTGCTTCATCCTCTACACCTCTAGACTTCAGCTTCTAGTTCAAAGTCACCAATTCCGACTTGGCAAGATGAAGTGTCATTTTTAACCTGGTCCTCCATGGGTAACACTAGTGTGGTTATGGGTGCTGCTGGGTTCTTTGTAGTGAATTGCCTGCTTTTGTGTAAAGTACAGACACTTTATACTTGTGTTACATGTTTCTTCTAATTGCCAGATAAAAGGACCTCCTGATGCTGCAGGTCAGATTTTCTTAATGATATTTTTTGTTTCTTGGACCTTAGATTTATTCTCTCTGTTCATGGACAGGCAACAGTCAGATTCAAAGTCAGTGTAAGGATCTTTTGGCTATACTGAGTGAAGGACAGACCTCACAAAGGGCCAAATATGTAAAAGTACTTGAGTGCCAAAGCATATTGATAGATCTACTGTGGAATGGCCAAACCTTTAAAAAAGTGTCTACATGCAGCTTGTAAGATAAAAGTAGTACAACTAATTTTAAATTAACAAAACCAAAGAGCTTTTTCAGAGTTTTCTCAGGGAAACAGTAATATTCATCTCATTGCATTTTCCAAGATTGTGAAGGGTGGTCACTGTTCACCCCAGCTGATGTTGCAACCTGTTTCACCATTGGAAATTTGAAGAGCATGAGACCAGAAGGGAAGCAGTAAGTGAAAATCTGACACCTATGCACACCAAAGATTCTCTTCGGAGGGTTTTGTAGTTTAAATTAAACTGTTACAGGTTAACTGTAGGTTAACCTGTACAGGTTACCTGTACAGGTTCCCTTTTGGAACTGCTGGTGATATCTTTATCAGTTGCATAGAAGGTGGGATCCAGTGGACCCTCAGAAAGCTTGCAGATGACACCAAGATGAGTGGTGCAGTTGATACCAAAGAAGGAAGGGATATCATTCAAAGCGACCTGGATAGGCTGGAGAAGTGGGCCCACATGAACTTCATGAAGTTCAACAAGTCCAAATGCAAGATGCTGGAACTGGGTTGAGGCAATCCCAGACAGGATTAAAGAGTGGGAGAAGAATTCGTTGAGAGCAGCCCTGCAGAGAAGGACTTGGGGGTTCTGGTGGACAAAAAACTTCACATGAGCCAGCAGTGTGTGCTTGCAGCCCAGAAGACCAACTGCATCCTGGGCTGCATTAAGAGAGGAGTGGCCAGGAGGTCAAGAGATGTGATTGTCCCCTCTACTCCAGCCTTGTGAGGCCCCACTTGGAGAACTGCATCCAGGTCGGGGGCCCCCAGAACAAGAAGCATCTGGGTCTATTAAAGTGGGTCCAGAGGAGGGAAACAAGGATGCTCAGAGGGCTGGCACACCTCTCCTGTGAAGAAAGGCTGTGAGAGTTGGGGGTGCTCATCCTGGTTGTGGCCTTTTAGTACTTAAGGGGGGCTTATAAAAAAGATGAAGAGAGACTTTTTGCATGGGTAGTGATAGAACAAGGGGGAATGGTTTCAAACTAAAAGAGGGGTGATTTAGATTTTATATAGGGAAGAAGTTTTTCTCTCATAGGATGATGAGGCACTGGAACAGGCTGCCCAGAGAAGCTGTGGGTGCACCATCTCTGGAAGTGTTCAAGACCAGGCTGGAAGAGGCTCTGGGTAACCTGATGTAGTGGGTGGCATCCCTGCCCATGGCAGGGTTTGTCACCAGATGATCTTTAAGGTTCCTTCCAACCCAAGATGTTCTGTGATTCTATTCTGTGAAATAAAGTGACAACACATAAACACTTCTGGGTATAGGGACCAACATCCTGCTTTCTCATGCTATTGGATGAGTGAATTAAGCTGAAAGCAAGACCTCCACTGACATCCCCACAGACATGCAGATAACAACTGACTGCCTTTCCTTGAGTAGTGGGAGCTACTTTCTGAATGAAACACCATTCTCATTGAAACCAAACCCTGCAGCTAAACTGAGAACATATATTTTCAGGATTTCTTGTTTCATAACAAAATTCTGACATTGCAACTGGTTTCCAGACTTGGGGGTGAAAACTCAGCGTGAAAACAGATTTCTGAAGCTTTGTGGTTTTTGGGGGGTGGATAGAGTGGTTTCATTTTACCTCATTGCTGCTGCCTAAATAGATAACTTCAGAAAGATGTAAATGTCAGTAAATGTAGGAGGAAAGTCTCATTTGTTTTATAAATCAGGGCAGTGCTGCTTTGAATACCAGCCAGGATACCATGGCAGCTTGGCTCACTGTGGCTTACTTTGTCGTGACTTTAATATGTAATTTTATGCCTTTAATTGTGCAAATGGTTAGTGTGTTTCAATAATATCCTGTGACCTGCCTTTTCAACTTTTAAACAGTTCACAACCTTTCCACCTGTTGCAGGAGGAGCAGGAATGTGGGCAGACAGCACCCTCTGCAGTAAACAACAGGGAAATGAGAGTTTGATCTTTGCCAAGGACTTTTAGTTGTGCTCTTATCTGATTTTTCTCCTCAGAGCCCTGTTCTATACTTCACTTCTGATGGCCAAGCAAAACTATGAGAGTTGGAGCTGGCATGAAAGCCAAGGTAGAAGGAGGAATCTCAGGATATCCTGAAGAATGAGGAGCTTTATGTAGTTCTAACACTTGCTTGCCTCAGGCTATGCACTGCACCATGCACCCTTACATGAGTCAGTAGGCATTGTGCTGTGTGTTGCAGGCAAAGGGAGATGGTGGCTTCATTTAAGTTCAGAATATCCAAAATTTTAAGGCACATGGTGGCACTTTCTCCCCAGTGGTTATCTTACTTTCAAATACAACCTTGGCTTATGCTACAAATCTAAGATATAAGGTGATAAGTGTTTTTTTTGTTGTTGATGTTGTTGTTGTTTGTTGCTGTTTGTTTTTGTTTGTTTTTGTTTTTGTTTTCCTAAGTTGCAGGTCTTCTACATGCAATAAGTTAAAGGAGTCCCAGTCAAAAGACTCACCTCTCATTTGCAAAATGGGAATCTGCTTCAGCTGTGCGTACTGCTGTGATTTAGTCATATCTTCTATCAGCAAAAAAAAGTCTCGCAAACACACTGATAAAAAAACCCTGCACTCAGCCTTGTTATTATCAAACTACAAAAGAATAAGAGTTTTCCCCAGTAAGAGTGACAGCAATGCCCCCATCTTACTCCAGGTCGAGTTACAATGATCCTTCTCACAAGGAAGACAACCTTTGGCATGCAAGAAGTTTAATGCCATCATCCAGTCCTTGGTTGTAGTTTTTTTGTTTGTTTGTTTGTTTTGTTTTGTTTTTATACTCTTTACAATAGATGCTGGTCCAGCTCCCAAACGTGCAATCTTCCCAAGCTGGTGTCCTCTACATAAGCTCCTGATTAAAACAGGCTGGAAGAAGCAGTAGACCTCCAAAATTTGAGCAATTTAAGAAAATATTAAAATTGTTATTTGATGAAAACAAGAGGTGGTAATTTCAGATACCGTGGGGACCGCCTGATTCTGTTTCAGGTCATTTCAGGGTCAGCAGAGTCCTGAGTATGTATACCTGAAAAAAACAGGACCACAAATGCAATTTAATGGGCAGCAGCTGACAGTTATGGTGTGGGTTTTGTGGGGTAGGTTTGCCCAGGTTTCAGTCCATGTTGATGTGCTTTGGATTACCTTTAATACCTTAATAAACCAACCTAATTGTAGTTTGGACTATTCTATGCTCTGCAGCACTTTGCATCATGGGGACACATGCAAGCTCTCTGTGTAAGTGGCTACTTCTCTTAATCCGTTTGTACTTCTGCTAGCTGCCACTAAGATTTCACATTACTCTTTGGACTATTTTATACATCTTTCTGGGAATGCCCTCTCATATGATAACGGACTCTTGAGATTCACAAACTCTCCTTCTGCTGGGGCAGGGCAGCAATAGTGCAATGATGTTTTCTCTCTGCTTTTTCCAAACTCTTCCGGAAAGACAGAGATGCACTCAAAAATGGGAAGAGTTCTAAAAAATAAACAGAGATGTTTGTAAACTGCTAAATTATGTTTCAAATTTCAAGTACCTTCAGGATTTCAGATCTGGTTAAAAGCAACTGTGTGCATGTGTGTTTCATACACACAAACACCCTTGCCTGTACAGAAAACTAGGCACAGAGAACCAGTAAATTCTTACTATGCCCATGGGATGAAGATTTGATATCAAATTTCAAATCATAATTATACGACGTTATTACATTTTGAGAAAAGAGAATTTATAACTCTCCCACAAAATATTCTCTTGTTAAGGTCACCAAGAGGTCCCATTTCACTGAGTTGGAACAAGTTTTGGTCAAAATTAGATTCATAATGATAGCTTATTTTTCTCTTTCTTTCTTTCTTTCTTTCTTTCTTTCTTTCTTTCTTTCTTTCT